>NC_058417.1:44912992-45046711 GCF_002201575.2 Neomonachus schauinslandi | reverse complement strand
CCCCCCACCCCCCCCCCCCCCCCCCCCCCCCCCCCCCCCCCCCCGCAGAGGGAGTCCTGGGCCTGCACCCCCACCCAAACATAGATCTTCCTCTGGAGAGGGGCAGGAGGCTGCGGAGAGAAAAAGCACAGCGCAGCGTGCGCGCCCTCCGGAGCCGAGGGCACAGAGCCGGGGGCCGGGGCAGCCTGCCGCCTCGCTGCCTCCCTCCGCCGCCAGGCACGGGGACTTGTTCTGCTCCCTGACACGTGTGTGGGCCGTACTCTGGAGCCACTAGTTCTAGTCCTGCCCCAGTGTGGGAGCCCCCTCTGTTCAGGGCTGTGTTTGGCGGCCCGGCTTCCAGCCAGACGTCAGGCAGAGCCCAGCAGTCCCTGCAGCTGACCAGGCCCGGGCCCCCAGCGGAGGTGCCGCCGGGAAGCCGCCGCCCCACGTGCGCAGCGCAGCTGGGGCTCTACCCCCGCCAGTGGGTGCCGGTCACCTGCGTCCCGTGCGCCTCCGACTGTCCACCTGTCGTGCGCTGTGCTGGGGCCAGGGCAGCCGCTGGCCCAGAGGGGCCGGGAGGAAGGAGCCGGGGGCAGGGGGCTTCTTGGCTTCTGGCGCCAGCCCTGCTGCTCTAGCTTTGTTCTTTGGAACCAGGCACTTCGGCTCTTCAGGCCTGTCTCCCTGTGTTAAGTTGGGTTAGGGTGCGCCGAGATTTGCTTGTTTGAAGGATGGCAATCTCTTTCCCCGAAGGGAGTACCCTCAATTTCTCAAAGGCAGCAGTGCCCGCCCGCAGGAACCGGGGGCGGGGGGGGTGACTAAGGCCACAAAGACCGGCCACAGAAGCGCTTTAGGACGGCGGGCTTCGGAGCCTCCCGGGACCCTTGTCTATGGGGTCGCAGGAGAAGGCGCCGAGGGGTGGTGGTCCCGCCGGAGCCCTCTTGCAGACCGGCGCGCGGTGAGCCGGCGGCCCGAGGGGACAGAACACGGGGACGCCGTGCCTCGCAGCCTCGCGTGGCGAGACCGCGTGCCGGCCGCCGCTGCCTCCTTCCTCCCGCGGCCGAGCGGGGGCGGCCTCTGGCGGCGGGAGGACTCCGCGGCCGGAGGGGGCGTGGGATCCCGGACGCTGCCGCCCCCGCGGGGTCTGTCAAACCGCAGGGCCCACGGAGCGCCGGGCGGGCACGAGGGCCAACCGAGGGAAACTGAGGCAGCGAAAGGCCCAGGAGCACCCCGCTGATCCTTTCCCGCCGCAGGGGCGTCGCCGGGAGCGCCATTTGTCCCGGGACCCTAGGGGTCTCAACCTGAACTCGTCCTCGCCCTGAAGCGTGCGGTACCCTCCCGCCCCGGTCCCTGCCTCGGTCCCGAGCGGGCCGACAGGGCTGCCGGCTTCCCGAGGCCGGCGAGCGCGGGGCCCGCGGGGATGGTGCGAGTGCCCGGAGCGCGGGGTCGGGGCGGGGGGCAGACAAAGGCAAGTGACGGAGAGCGAGGGAAAGACAAAGCGCAGAGGGGGTCGGCGGCGGCGCCGGGGCCCCGGAGGCGGCTCCGGGCGCGGCGGAGCCAATGGGCGGGCGCGGGGCGGGGGCCGGCGGGGGCGGCGCCGCGATAAGGCGGTGGCGGCGGCGGCCGCTCGGGGACCACTGGCAGCGGCGGCAGCTCGCGCCCGCGCCCTCCTCGCACCCGAGGCGTCCCCCCGGAGAACGACCCCCCGCCCCGCGGCCCAGGCCGGGGCCCCGGTGAGACCCGCGGGCGGGCCGGGGAGGGAGCCTGCATCCGTCTCACACACCCGGGCGCCGAGGTGGGGGTGCGGGCGCGAGGGCCGCCGCCCGCGGGGTCCCGACGCTCAGCGCCTCCGCCCGTCGCTCTCGCCAGGGGCCCCGAGGCCAGCGGCCGCCCTCCCGGGCGGGCCTCCCAGCGGGGACGGAGCCGAATCCCCCTGGCTGTGTCGGCGGGGGTCCCGGGTCTGGGGTCCCGTCCTCGCGGGCCCCGGGGCGGAGAAGCGGGGCGTGCGGGCCGTGGCTCGGCCGGGCGGGGCGGGCGGCGCAGCCCGGGAGCGCTGTCCAGGGACTGGGCCGGCCGAGCTGGGGGCGGGGTGGGGGGTGGGCTCCCGCGGCCTCGGCAGCGTCGGGCCGGGGTCAGGCGGGGCCAGCGGATTCTCACCGAGGCCCCGCCCGGCCCGCCCTGCCCGCCCCTGACCTCCCCTCATCCAGGCGGGGTCCCGGGCCGCGGGGCGCTCACGGCGGCTGCGCGGCGCCCCCTCCCCCGGCCGCTCCCGGCTAACTCTGTCCTTTCCCCGACACATGGTTCCACTCAGGGACCCCTGTCCCTTGGGGAGCAGCGAGGGGGGCGGGCGGGCGAAGGGGGAGGGGCGGAAGTGGCAAGACCCGGAGCAACAGGAAATGACTTAGGGAAAGTCCCAACCGCAGCCCCCTAGCCCCCTGCCTGTAAACACTCCCACCCCACCCTGCAGGCTGTGGAAGCGCTTGTGGGGCCCGACCGACCGACTTCCCCTTGCAGAACCCAGCGGGTGCCGCGTCTCCACCTGGGGCCTCCATCACCCCACCGAGCCATGTTCCAGGCTGCAGAAGCCGCCCAGGCCACCCCCTCTCATGTAGGTGATCAGCGGGGCGGGAGGGCTCCTCTCCCGCAGGCATCGGGCCTGGGGGTGAAGGGGTGAGGGGCGGCAGATTTGCCACCCTTGGCCCCCGCCCCCCCCCCCCCGCCCCGCCCCGGCCCTGGGATCTGGGCTGGTGACGGCAGCAATGGTCTGGGGGCATCCCTCTGACCCGGCCCTGACTGGCCCTCTCCCTTAGGAAGCCAAGGGCAGCGGTGGCAGCAGCACTGTCCAGCGCTCCAAGGTAGGGCCCCGAGACTGGAGTGTTGGGGGGACAAGGGACGGGCATGGGCCAGGCCCCTGGCTGACTCTCTCCCCGGCACAGTCCTTCAGCCTTCGGGCCCAGGTGAAGGAGAGCTGTGCCGCCTGCCAGAAGACCGTGTACCCCATGGAGCGGCTGGTGGCCGACAAGCTCATTTTCCACAACTCTTGCTTCTGTTGCAAGCACTGTCACACCAAGCTGAGGTGCGCCTTTGCCCTGCCCCTGCCCTCGCCTGCTAGCCCTGACCTGACCTGACCACAGTTGTTCTGCTTCTGCAGCCTGGGCAGCTACGCGGCACTGCACGGGGAATTTTACTGCAAACCCCACTTTCAGCAGCTGTTTAAGAGCAAAGGCAACTACGATGAGGGCTTCGGCCGGAAGCAGCATAAGGAGCTCTGGGCCCACAAGGAGGTGGACTCCGGCACGAAGACCGCCTGAGGCCCCTCTGCCGTCCACTGTCTCTGTAGAAGGCGGCCTGGAGAGGGGCAGTGGGAAGGGTGGGAAAGAGATTGGACCTGGGCTTGGGTTGGGGGGCAGGGTGGGACAGGGATAAGGCCATCTTGCTCAGGCAGAGGATTAGGGGGGCAGGGCTCTGCTCCAGGATTCCTTCATTCTCCCTGGGGGGGGGGTGGTTTGGGAACCAGGATTGGGGTTTGCTCACCACCCTGCTTCCTACTTCTTTCAGCCTACCCCACCTCACCCCCTGGCCGCCTGGGAGGCCCCCAAGCCCAGCTTCCCTATCTAGGTGCCTTTTCTCCAGCAAGGAGTCACCATGCCCCCTCAGGGTCCCAAGCTCCCTCACTGCCACCTGGGGCCCTCTGGGGACCCCTTTTCTCTCCATCTACCTCTGCCCTTAGCCTGGTCCTGAGCCATGGAGACCGGAGGAAGGAGAGCCAGCGTGCCCTCGCTGGGCCTCACAGAATGCCCACCAAGGCCCTGGGCGGGGGGAGTGGATTAGCCCTGCCCTCCCCTGAAAGGCGAGGCAGGGCATGCCCAGTGGGGCTTGGGACCCATCTTGCACCACCGGAGTCAAGAAGCGGAAGCTCAAGCACCCGCCAGGCTGAGAGCCACAGAGACTGGCTGGGGGCTGGTGTGGGCCACGCTCCTCTCCTCTTCTCCCCTGTTGCTGCCGGTTCTGACTGTTGTGATCAACCCTGTTTTAAACATGTTTTAACAGATTCTGACTCTGTATTATGTGGCCTGATGGGGCTGGGGCGGGGTGTTCTTTGTGGCAGGAAGGATGCAGACTTCTCATGCAGAGGTGACAGGGGACATGGTCAACCCAGAGCACTCCTGGCCTTGATTGGGGTGGGGGATGGGGCTGGTGATAGGTGCCAGGGAAATGACACCAGCCTGAGAAAAAGAGGGGATGCTCCCTTTTCAACAGCCAGGCCTCCATGCTGTCATACCCAGAGTGGTTTTAGAACTGAAACTCCACTTTGCTTCTCAGCCTTGTGTCGGTTAAGAAAGGGTCAGGATGGCTGGCTCAGTCAATAGAGGATGCAACTCGATCTCAGGGTTGTGAGTTCAAACCCCACATTGAGTGTGGAACCTACTTTAGAAAAAAAAAAAGAGAGAGAGGGTCAGGCCATCAGTAGGTGATGGAGCCTGACCTCACTGCACTTCGGTATACTGCAAAGCAGAACCCTTCTGCCGGGTCCTTGTCTGGACCCCCTTTGCCCTGGAAATCAGCAAAGGGTGGTGGAAACCAGCAGATTCAGCAAGTGCTGTTGAAGGTTCTCTAGTTCGCCATGTCCTTCCCCATCTGTCATCTTCCCCTTGCTTTTTCAAGCTCTGGGGAGTGGGGCAGCCATGGTCACCATCCCAGGTATTCCAAGGAGAAACAGCTTATCTGCTCCTCTGAGGGACAAGTTTACAGCAGGGCAAATATGGCCAACTTGGGTGACCTGAGATACCTCCCCATGCCCAGCAGATTACTGGCAGGAAGTCTGGGATGTCTGTCCCAGACCCAACTGTCCTGATTTCCCTCAAACTGCCCGTGGACTATATGACCTGGTGGAGCAAGAGGGCCAACTCCTGGGGGTTTGCTACCACTGCACCCCATACAATACCTTAAGTTCCTAAGTGACGCCATGCCCACAGGACAGGGTAGGGAGCAGGTGCTCAAACTCTGGTGGCATATGGGCCACTGTGCTGTGTTGAGGTAGACACTGCCCCCTGAAGCAGCAGAGCTAAGACTCAGCAGAGATGGCACTGGGTCATCAGCACGAGGAGAGCCGAGAGCCTCATTCAAAGCAGGCCCAAATTCTGCACTGGAGGCCTCAGATGGGGACAAGGATGGTCTCTCCGGGCTCTGAGCTAAGCACCACCAGCAGACAGACCAGCAGGGAGATAACAGCAGAATATGGCTCAAGGGGATACTTGCCTGCACCTGGAAGACTACTAGATGCCATGAAGTTCTGGGACCCCAGCCACTGGTGACACTTGGGTCACGGGGGCTGACAGTACCACCTTGATAATCAGCCCTGATAGAAGCACCCTCAGCAGAGCTCCCGGAAGTGGGGAGGGAGGGGAGCCAGCTCTGAGCCTGCAGTGGTAACAACCAAGTCAGCCCATCCTAGGACCCCTCTTGGAGTCATTTCAAGTTCTCTGCTGAGGGACCCAAGCTGGTTACCAGGCACCATACCTGGCTCCTCCCGAGCAAACACCTGCTCTCTCCACTCCCCAACCAAAAGCATTGCCACAGGACCCCTTGGGTATAAATGATCCCTTTTATTGTAAGTAATGCGCGACACTGGCCTGGCTTTGCACTGCAAGCCCTCGGTCGAGATATAGTCAAATAACTATGGCTGCAGGTTCTTCTGCACGATCCACAATTCAGACACAGACACAGAGCTGAGGTGGAAAGGAGGGGCAGGAGGGCGATGGAGTGTGGACTGTCCCCAGTCCTGGCCTCTCCATGTAGGTTTGGCCAAGGCCGACGTAGCCCACGGAATGATGAGCAAATGGCAGCATGGCCCTTCCCACAGCAAGCCTGGGGCTTCCAGGGGACTGCCTTTCAGAATCTTCAGGCCCAGGCTGTCCTAGGCCCACAACTTGTCATCTGGGTTATTTAATATAAAGACAATAAATTAAAATTAAGCGACAGCTTGGTCCTGAGGATGCTGAGCCAGCATGTCCACAGTTTTTGGCACACAAAAAAAACAAAAAACAAAAAAACAAAACAAAACAAAAAACAGGGTCTTTTATTTTTTTGGAGTGCAGCGTTTGTTGGCCTCTTTGCAAATTCACTTTTAGAACCCATTCCCTGTGAGGTAAGACCCCAGGAGGTGGGGCTCTGTGAGAGCCTGAAGCTGGGACACACAGAGTCGTCTTGGCACTGGCACCGTGCTCTGTTTCCTCTTGGGGAACAGGGACTGGGGACGGGGGTGTGGGCCCACGAAGAGTACTACAGCCATCAGGATGGGGGTGTGGAGAGGCCGAGCTGCCACGTGGCGGCTTTGGTCAAGTTGAGGGGCCAGTCCCCACCCTGGGCTAGGGACAAGGTGGAGACAGGAGCTCGTGCTCACTGTCTTCAGAGGGCTGAGCTGGGGGTGCCTGACAGAGGCCCCTGGGGGGAAAGGATGGAAACAGAGGGGCCCAGGCCCAACTGGCACCGTGCAACACACATTCCTGCAAAACCAGCTGCTTTCATTTTCTCTTCTCTCTCTTGAGGCGTCCGTCCATCACCTGTAACAATCTAGAATTGATATATATAAAAACCATCAAATATGATCTGAGATATAAATTAACAAGTACAAGGCCTCACATTACATGATGTGAAAAGGCTAAAAACAGCGATAGAAACTACATTCATAAAAGTGCATCGTCAACATACAACGAAGGCTTTGGCTTGTTCTGGTGCCCGTGGGGAAGTGGGCATGGCTGGCAATGAGCAGCTGCCTGGCGCTGATCCCCAGCTCCCCGGAGAGGCCCCATCCCTGGGCACTGGCTTTGTTGTTGTTGTTGTTGTTCCTTTAATGACAACTCCCAAGGAAACTGGGTGTTGGGCGGGAGGAGCTCTAGCAATAGGCACATTTTGGAGGGGAGGGGCCGGAAGAAAGGACCAGCGCCCAGGCTGAGGTAAATAAGGCCAACTCTAAGCTGCTTGGAGACACTGGCTCCG
The DNA here is from genome assembly GCF_002201575.2 of Neomonachus schauinslandi. NCBI lineage: Eukaryota > Metazoa > Chordata > Mammalia > Carnivora > Phocidae > Neomonachus > Neomonachus schauinslandi. The sequence continues at coordinate 45,039,736 of NC_058417.1, read as the reverse complement.
CGACCCCTGCTACCATTCCTCCTCAAAGAAGGGAGAGAGGCTGAGACCTCATGGGCATGGGCAAGGCTGGCCAAGAAGGAACAGAGATGGTAGTTTGGGACACAGTTGGTGACATCACATGGGCTCTCCCTTCTACCAGACGGAGAGGGCTCTGGCCCAGCAGGGTCATGACTCACAGACAGCCTGATCCAACTTCCCTGGCTATCCAGAAGAGCCTGCCCAGGCGTCTGGGCAGCCAGCTGGGTCAGATGCCCTCACCACGATGTCCATCTTCCTTTCTGCTCCAGTGGGGGAAAAGGTGCCAGGTCAGGAACACAAAGGCCATTACCTTCAGCTCTTTCCAATCCAGCCCAAGGCCCAAGCCCACAACAGGGATACTCAGAGCCCAAGGGCACACAGTCTCCAGTTTAGACACTGGGTACAGCATAAGAGTGACTCCAACTTGTAAAACAGAGACAATTGCATTGACAAAACTGGGTCTCCCCTGCCCCAAGTGGGGGAAGTTCCACATCTCAGGCCCCTGCTGGGGGGTGGGGGGTGCAGGGTCATGGGGGCAGGCAGGATGGGCTCCTCCTTCCCTGAATAAGGCAGCATAACATTTGCTTCATTCATCTTTGGTAAAGGACAGGGACTGGCAAAGCTGACCTGGGGGCTCCGGGGAGAGCGCAGCCCCAGCCTCTGCCTTCCATTGGCTGTGGGATGCTGGGCTTTACCTCAGGCTTGGGGGGGGCTCATCCAGCCCAGAGATGCCCTGGTGGTCTCCAGACATGGGAGGAGAAACAAAATAACACTCTGAATGAAAGTAACACTAAGCAGACCCTCGTGTCAGTCCTGTGCCCCCACACCCGTGGGGCTTTGGCGCTGACTGCAGTGTCAGGACACAGCCTGAGGGTAAGGCCCTCAGCGCTTTGCATACTGTTCCTAGCCCCTTCCCCTCCACGAGGAGCTTAGGATGCTGGAGCTCTCGGGTCTGGCAGGCTGGGGGCTCCCAGTCCTTGAGGCTGCAGCCACCCCGCCCTGGCTCTGAGCCCCAGTGGTGGACGGGGCACAGACGAACGCTGGCTGGACTGCAGCTCCATGGTCCACAGCGTTGCCCAGGAGAAGCAGCAACTTTGCGGAGCCGCACGGCAGCCCCTTGCCTGTGCAGCAGGGGAGGCTGGCGGCAGTGAGCCTAGGGAGCTCAGTACGCGAGCTGTGCAAAGTGGTGTGTGAGCAGCTCCTCGGCCGAAGGTCTCTGGCGGGCCTCCACAAAAATGCGCCTCAGGAAGTCCCGGCCGTGCTCAGAGATGTGGGAGGGCAGCTGAGGATTGGTGGGCTGGGTGGCAATCTTGAAAATGGCAGCCATGGCTTCATACTCTGCCCAAGGTGGTTTCTCTGTCAGCATCTCTACCACGGTACAGCCCAGGCTCCTGGAGAGACAGAATCCCATGTCACCCCAGGCTCCCTGACCTGCCCACCATCATGAAAGGAGGTGCCTTTCTCAGAATACCCTGAGGCAGGACGGGGCAAGCTGAGGGTTGACACCTCTGTAGAGGGTCCCCAAGGCCTCATCTGCGAGGGCTTCATCAACCTACACCCACTAGGGTGAGTCTTAAGATTGGGGAAGAGATCCCTTAGCATGGACAGAAAGAACTCGGAGATAACTGTGTCAGTTTCCTATTGCCACTGTAACAAATTACCATGAGCGTAAGACTAACAAAAATTTATTCTGGAGGTCAGAAGTCTAGAACTAGTCTCAATGGGCTAAAGTCAATGGGTCAGCAGGGATGGTTCCTTCTGGAGGCTCTGCTTCTAGAGGCTGCCAGCACTCCTTGGTTCACGGCCCCTCCTTACACCACTCCAGTCTCTTGCTTCTACTGTCCCATCTCTTGCTACCCACTCTCACCTGCTGTATCTGCCTTTTGTAAGGACCCTTGCAATTGGGGCGCCTGGGTGGCTCAGTTGGTTAAGCGACTGCCTTCGGCTCAGGTCATGATCCTGGAGTCCCGGGATCGAGTCCCGCATCGGGCTCCCTGCTCAGCGGGGAGTCTGCTTCTCCCTCTGACCCTCCTCCCTCTCATGCTCTCTGTCTCTCATTCTCTCTCTCTCAAATAAATAAATAAAATCTTTAAAAAAAAAAAAAAAAAGGACCCTTGCAATTATACTGAGCCCACCTGGATGATCCAGGATAAGCTCCCCATCTCAAAATCCTTATATTAAGCATATCTGCAAAGGCCCTGCTGCCACGTAAGGAAACATTAACAGGGCATGGGGTTAGTATTTGGGCATCTTTGGGGAACCATTACTCGCCCACCACAATACCGTTCTGAGGGGAAGAGATGCTCTCACAACTTCCAGGCCCTTTCAGAGGGGTGCATCAGAGGATGCACAAGAAGGGAGGTAGAGCAAACGCAAGCCATCTGAACGCTAGGAGAGGAAGAAGCCTGCTACGATTTAGAGACTGACCCAGGCCTTCAGACTGGTGCTACTTCTGTCAGGAAGTTAGCAAACACTAGTGGTGTTTTCCATGCCCCGAGTTCTCATCAACAGCAGATAGGTGCTGTTGGGGTTAAAACGCAATGCACCTGCGTATGTGCTGGGGCGGGTACCGACGTCCCGGCCTGGCTCCTGGCCTGGCTGCCAAGAGCTGAGTCTCCTCTTCCTCCCACCACACCGCAAAGCCCCCACAGCTCATTTCTAAGTTAGAGTCACGACAGCCCAGACATGGAGATGCCATCCCAGCATGTCCCCAGCACTCACCACACATCTGCCTTCCTCCCGTAGCCCTCGCCGCTGATCACCTCAGGACTCATCCAGTAGGGCGTGCCAGTGACCGAGCGCATGCCTGTGCCGGACATGCAGATGGTCTGCAGGCGCTTGCTGGCCCCAAAGTCCCCCAGCTTCACATTCCCAGCAGAGTCTCGGAGGATGTTGGCTCCTAAGGCATGAAAGGGCAGAGGCTGCCACCCTGGGCCCTCGGGGCATTTTCTACCATCCACCCTCTTCCCCTCCCTCCCAGGTCACGGGGCTGCTGGGGAGGACGGAGACTACCACGAATAAGACATGACGTGCACAGAGTGCTACTGGCTCCACCCTATAGCATGAAATGAGCATCACCATGGCCAACATCTAGCTGCACAGCACCGTACAGGTAGTTTCCCAAATTGCTCAACCAATCTAGACCAATCCCCCAAGGAAGCAATTAGGGTCTCACTTTCCAGAAAATTCAGAATGGTTAAGTGACCAGGTCTTGGGGACCTCACAGCCTGTGCCTGCTCACCCTTGATGTCTCGGTGAACGATCATGTTGCTGTGCAGGTAGGACATGCCCTCCAGGATCTGCCGGGTGTATTTGCGGGTCACGCTCTCTGTCAGAGCTCCGTAAGCCTTCAACTGGTCTTTCACTGAGCCCTACAGCCACAGGAGTCAGAGGGAGTCAGCTCAGGGAAGGGGAGGGAGGGGGGCAAGGTTATTTCCAGCCCCCAGCATGGCAACAAAGGAGTGATTCGGCCAACCCCGGTGAGCGGTGCCCCTGGCTTTGCTGGGGGCTACTGGGCAGCTTGGAGAACAGTTTCCTTAAGCAACGTATGATCTAAATCCAGAAGGGAGGCCCCTCTGCTCCAGGTATAGGCGGTCCTTACTGGACAGTGCAACCACCCTGTAAGCCTCGGGTCAGGGTGGCCTGGGACGCTTCACGTCCCACACCATCACCATGGCCAGATGCAGGGCCCTCCTGACTTTGAGCATCACCTCTGGCATCTCAAGTGATCAGAAGCATGTCCAAGGGACACCTCCTCCAGAGCCCACAGCCCAGGTCTGGCCCTCTGGGGAGCACGTACCCCTGGCATGTACTCCATGAAGATGGTCAGAGTCTTCTCTGCACGGTCCCGTAGACAGCCGTAGTACTGCACTATGCGCTCATGCTGCAAATTCTTCAGCAACTGGATCTCACACTCCAGGGCACTCACCTCCTAGGGGAGGGGCCCAGTGGTCACCTTGGCTTGCAGGGCCCCGCTTCTGCCCACCTGGGATCAGTTCAGTTTGCCCTAATAAGTGACCTCAGGGGGGGGTCTGTCTGCCTAGGGAACTGGAGCAAAGGGGGGCTCTCTTAACTGTCTGGCCCTTGGACACAATGCGGGGTGACCCATGGGACAGTGGCACTCCCATGCTGGAAGAAGGCAGACAGTGGGGTGGGAGAAGGGGTGTAGATGCTTAGTTAAGGTAACTGCTGCATTTGTCAGCTCAGATTGGAGTGTAGGCCACACCCAAAGTTGAATTCCAAAGATAAGCTCCTTCCTGGACCAAGGGCTGAGAGGCAACTGTTTGGTGAGAGTGGGCAGGTACTGTTCTTTGTGGCGCTGGCCTCTCAGTTCGGGTGGTTTGGTACTTTGGCATCAACTCAGTTCCTCATACCCAATCCCTCCCCCAGGGGGTCTGATGCTCTTTGGACCACAGTCCCTTTACCCCATGGCCATGGCCAGGGTGGAAAGCAAGGGAGCATGGGAAGAAGAATGATGGGGGGAGCAATGTGTAGCTTCTTGAGCAGTTTATCTATGCAGTAAGACAGGAATTTCTGCTAAGGGGGACACTGGAGGCCAGACCATGGGGAAGGCAGTACCTTGCTTGTCTCAGGGCTGTCTGGGTCAAATTGGACTTGCTTGGAAGCAAGTTCACGTCCTGTGTCCACGTCATAGCACAGATAGACCCTGCCGAAGGCACCCTGGCCCAGAAGCTTCCCACGGCGCCAATTGATGGGGGCACTAGGAGCTACAGGAGAACAGAAGGAAAGAGCATTAGCTTGGGCACATTATTTACTGAGATCTTGCCTTGGTCTCCAGAGGCTCTGTGATGGGACCTCTGGCTCAAGAACCCCTCACCCAGCACAGTCCTATCTCTCAGCCCAGCATCTCCACCCCCTTCTGGAGCAGGCTCAGTGCCCTGATCAGTGGGACCGTTAGGTCCAAGTCCTGAGAGGCAGATGACTGGCTACCGTCATGGTTAAACCCTCCTCTGAATTGATCAAATACCTTTACTTCCTAAGTCCCCAAACATCTGAATATGGCAAGGACTGAGGAGATTGCTCTTCTGTTTAAACACAGAGAGACTAAAGGCCAGAGAGGGGAAGTGGCTTGCTACACAACAGTGGAGCGAGGCCTAAGGTCCAGGGGATCTGCTGCCAACCCACAGCTTCTTCCAGTGTAGTGAGGATGGGCCAGAGCAGCCTACCGCTGAGCTGAACAGCCCCAGGGGAGCTCTGGCCTCCTGCCCTGCTGACTGTCTGAGCACCCCCTGGGCAGTCTCCTGGCTAGGGCCCACTCCTCACACTTGGTCGGCACATTCCTCTCCTGCACAGAGAGGGCATTCTCGCTGTCCGCACTCCGCAGGCGCCCTCTCGGGTCCAGGTATTGTACTGCCAGACCCATGTTCTCGCCATTTGTGCTCAGGGAGCGGCTAGACGGCACCAGGGTAAAGAGGTTGCCTTGATGACGCCGTATTCGTGGAAACGTTCTTCTGCCTGAAGGGATGCAGGAGACAGAATAGAGCAAGTCAGCCCCCTGGCCACGAGGCTAAATGTGCAAACCACATCATCCCATCTGCCCTTTTACCTAATCCATGCCAGAATGGCTAATGTCCCAAGCACCCTAGAATCAGGACAAAAGCAGGAATTACAAAGCAGTCACGGATTGTTCAGGAAGCCCTGGCCACAGGGAAGGCATAGGGCTAACCCTCGTGCACCACATCACTCACAAGGCCAATCCACTGCTGAAGTCTGTCTTCCCTGGCATCCTAATCCTAAACCTTTGTGGAAGCTCCCTTCTGTCTGCTGCCATGGGGCAGAAGAGGGCGCTGAAGAGCTGGCACCATGGGGCACGCTAAGGACTCAGACCAAGAACACTCAGACCAGTGTTCCCTTCCCAGTGGCAGCATCTTGGTTTCCAGACACCATCCTTCTGCCCATCTCCCCTCGGTCTCTAGTGCCTCCAGTCTGGGCACAGCTCCTCAGGAATAAAGAAAACATGCGGTCTGGCGGGCCTGGGCCCACCCCCTGGCAGTGGCTTTTGGGTGGGAAAGCTCTACCCATGTCCATTCTGAGGCAGCCAGCAGGGGGCAGGGTAGAGGTGCACTCACCCTCATTGTAGTCCTTGTGGTGCACAGACACGTGGTAGCGCCGGGGGTAGGTTCCACCTTTGACCCCTTTGTCATACAGCTGAGTTTCCCGATCTGGGTAAGATAGAGATAGAGGAATCACTGGTTTCGGGGTAGGTCAATGTGAGTGAGCTATTTAAGCCCCTATGTCACCCGAGACCTCAGAGCAGCAGGCTGAGGAGAATTAAAATACAGTCCCGGCTTCCCACCTCGGCTAGCAAAAGCAGAATGCCTGCAGTCCCATCCGGGCACCCTGCAGTGCTCTTCCAGGCTCTGGGGAACTTACCCGAGAACTCCTGTCTGTTGTCTGGGAAGCTCTGGGCTCGGGACATTCTCGATTTCCGGAAGGATGGGCTGGAAAAAAACAAAACGAAATCACAATGTAGACATCAGCCTACTTCGAAAAGCTGCACACCACGGCAGAAGGCAAGGATATCCAGATGGATTCTCTTTTCTAACTCCGTCCCGCATCATTATATAGGATAGAAAAACCAGAAACCAAAATACCCAGACTGCCTAGCTTACCACAATGCCTGCTTGGTGTGTAATCTTTCCTCACAGTTTGGGAGGGAAGCAGAGTTTGAGAGAAACAGCCCTCTTCTGAGTTCGGCCTCCTACTTTCTCTTTAGTAGTCTGAGGCCCAAATCTGACAGGACCTGTAAGAATGAACCCTCCAGCCCTCGCAAGCTCCACCTTGGAGTTTGGCACACCACTTTCCCTTCTTGCCCTTTCCTCCCACCTTGGTAACAGGGGAAGAGTTGCAAAACATCCCTTGCCCAGGGCAGTAATAAAAACAGCAACAACACCAAGCATCTTCCTTTCGGACTAAGCACCACCATCCCACTTTAGAGATAGGGAAACTGAGGAACGGAGAGATTAAGGGAAGCTACTTGACTTCTATTTGATGGAGCTGGGGTCTATGTGGCTCCAAATTCCATAAGGAGGAGAGGAAAGCCCTATGCTCAAGTTAGGCCGGGCCTCAAGGGAGTAAATGCAGGTCACTGGGTTTTACTCCCAAGGAAATGAAAACAAGGCATTGGAGGGACCAAGGCAAAACCTAAGGATCAAGTGGGTATGCTCAGCTATCTTTCCTAGAATTCACCGGAATGGTCCTCGACCTTACATGTGAGAGTGCCTTTTGAGAGGGCCATGGGTCAGAAACGGTCAAGGCAATGACACGGGGGCTGCCCCCTACTTCACAACTACTAGATCTTCTGTGGTCTTGTCCTACTGCCCACCCCACTCCCCACCCCTGCTTGGCCACAAAGCTTAGGAGATGGTCCAAAGCCAGAGTCGGTCCCTGTCCTGGCAGAGCCTTCAGTTTGTGGCAGCAACTCCTGGCACTTTTACCTGGGCCTTCTTGCCCCCCTGGTTGAAGAGCAAGCCCTAAGCGATGCTATGAATTAGGCACCAACAAGTAACTATGACTGTATTCTATGACTTCTAGAGGGAAGACAGTGCTCATCAGTTTTCAGGTCTGTTAGGAAAGATGTAGTACAAATTTGGCCAGTACCCATGTGAACAATTAATCAGTTACACAAAGGAAAAAAAAAAAAATCCCCAAACCTGCTCCATAGCCTCTGACCACAGCCGTAAGCCAACTCCAAACATACCCTTGCTGACAGGAGAACCAGCTGCACAGAACCATTCGGTATGTAAAAGACAGCCTTCTTCCCTCCCAAAGTGTGAGAACAAGATTACACACGAAGCAGACAGTGTGGTAAGCTAGGCAGTCTGGATATTTTGTTTTCTGGTTTTTCTATCCCAGTTTCTTACTCCATCAGAAACACTTGGGAGAAAAAAAAAGAAAGTAAACCCACAGGTAATAATTCAATTTTTTCCCCAAAACACTGAGGGTTCACTACTTCTCAGGCCAGATCATAGCAGTGAGGCCAAGAGCACAAGAGCAGCGTGTATTATATGGAAACTCAAAACATGTAAAGTGCTTGGGATAACAGAGCAAGCATTTAACACATGTGACTTGCTATTATGAGCTACTATTACATTCACCTAATTATACAAACATAAAATTCTCATGGTATTTGAAAAATTAAGGAGAGGGCTAATAAGAATCCCAGAAAGAGGTTTCTTTCTCAGAAGCATGATGTTTTAACCTTGGGCCTGCACACCACCGTCTAGATCAGAGACATAACTAGCTAATTCTGTTTCCTCAGCCCATCAGTCCCAAACATGCCTACACACTAGGCCCCAAAGCAGCCACGGTCCCATACCTGTCTGCTGACCTGTCCAAGGATTGGCAGCTTCCTGACAAGGAATTTTCAGCACTGCTCAGGGGATCCAACATCTGCAAGGCAAGTCATACAATAAAACCCCAGCCCCAGTCCCAACCCCAGCCAGGTGACTCAGGGCTTTATGGCCCAGCCAAGGCCAGCAAATGGTCCTTTTTGTCAAAATATGAAAGTGCCCTTTCTCTGCTTGTGCAGTGGGAAGAATGGTTAGGAAGGTACCGTTTTCCCCCGTAGTTTGAAAGGCAGCGTTCCAGGAGGGAGAAAAACACCTGGCCGGCATGCCAAGGAGCTCTGCCAGGACAGCAGAGCAGAGACGCTGCTTCTCTTGTTGGCATTTTATTGGCTCACGAACACTGGGGGCCTGGCACTGAAGCTGGTACTACCCTGTGGAGGCTTGCATGGCACGGGTGGGACTGTATGCTTCTGTTTACACTCCATAATTTAAAACTTACGGAGACAAGTATTGCTCTTGTTCCACAGATAAGCCACGGCAGGTCTAAGAACGTTAGGAGAATTGTTTCAAGTCATGAAACTAGTATTATGCAGCTGATACAGATGAAAAATGTCCTAATTCCTGGTTCTCATATGGAGGCATAAGTATCTACGTAAGTTAAAATGTTTCTCTAGCCCTTAGTCAAATGCAGTAACAAAGAGCCTTCAGATTAGCTTTTTTTCCAACCAATCTCCCTTCATTTTGCCTATGGAGGTTAGCCCCTATCAGAGTATTCATTGTCTAAGATCCAAAGTTAAACACTACAGAGGGAAGCAGGAACCAGAATTATGAAAACTCACTAACAACTTTCATAAAATTAGTTTCCAACTCAAATTATCCCTTCCTACTTAATACTAGGGTCCATCTTGCCCATAATTTTAAAGCGAGACCAGTTAACAGAAGAAGAAAGGACAAATAAAATAACACTACAGGCATGATGAAGGAGGAAGAACACCAAAGGTTCAAGAGAGGCCTCTGGAAAATCCACTGAATCTCGGGAAGCCCTCTGTAAAAAAGGGCCCTCTTTATAAGAGTGTCGCACCCGTCAAAGGGGAAGTAAAGGAGGTTACATTGTGTCAGCAAAATTTTTGTTAGAAAAATTAAGCCAAGGGGCGCCTGGGTGGCTCAGTCGTTAAGCCTCTGCCTTAGCTCAGATCATGATCCCAGGGTCCTGGGATCAAGTCCCGTATCGGGCTCTTGCTCGGTGGGGAGCCTGCTTCTCCCCTGCCTGCCACTCCTCGCTTGTTCTCTCTCTCTCTGACAAATAAATAAAATCTAAAAAAAAAAGTAAAATAACTAGTAAAATAGTTTCACCAAAGAACCCATACCACTGGGCGCCTGGGTGGCTCAGTCGGTTGAGCGACTGCCTTCGGCTCGGGTCGTGATCCCGGGGTCCTGGGATCGAGTCCCACATCGGGCTCCCTGCTCAGCGGGAAGCCTGCTTCTCCTTCTCCCACTCCCCCTGCTTGTGTTCCCTCTCTCGCTCTCTCTCTCTCTCTGTCAAATAAATAAATAAAATCTTTTAAAAAAAAAAGAAAAATTAAGCCAAAAAAATTAACATGAATCATACTTTTGTTCATTCTAAAAATTAGCAAACAGATGCAACTATTACCTTAATCTGATGAAAGAAAAAACAAATAAACCTATCTTAGTTTCACTTTTCAAGAAAGTCCCAGTTGAATATTCTTTCACTATATATACTACACTGTTTTGGTCTCTGTTAACAGTGGATTTATCTTGAATGGCTGGTTACCAGGAACAATTCACTTCAGCTAAGGGGAAGGACTTAGGCATTCCTTCTTTGGCCTCTTTCTAAAAGTCTGTCCTCACTAGGAATCCAGTACTCCCACACCTTCCAGGGGTAGGCAGGTAAAGCAAAGATGTAAAAGGACCAGGACATAGGGCCATGGGGAAGGACAGAGACCAAAGGCAATGAACTATTTGCGATCTCTGAGATTTTACATCCAAGTCACCTCTAACACAGCTGATGGCCAGAAGTGCTCTGGTTAGAGGAAACAGAAAGGATGGTCAGTAAAATACCCAAGAAGGGAATCCTTAACTAAAATCACCCCAGGTCATTGTTCTAAACATAAATTTATCTGGAAAGCAGGAGTTACAGAAATGAGAAGCAGTGTAGAGGCCTTCTCACAGTCTATGTAGTTTGGATAATGCTTTATACAGATTAGCTATCACCAGGAAAGAAAAGTTTTAAGAATCAGTTTTAGGAGAAAGAAAAGTTACAAGGATCAGTTTTCTGTAAAATCCCTCATGTGGTGGTGCTGGCCCTTCTAATGGATGCTTTGCTCTTAAGAAACTTCCCCTTCCCAGACCAAATCCTAAAAATTTCTAAGAGCGGATCTTTCTCTTATGTAACCAAAGCAAGCTCACTGAAAAGACTTCAGAATGAAGCCAGAGATCTCACTCTTGCTGAGTTCACTAAGCCAAAATGCCATTTTCATCAAGTGAGTCACTAGTTAAAAAAGTTACCTATTAAAATGGGTGAGCCATTGTGGTGGGCATACTCTAAGGTGGCCCCCACAATGAGTCACAGTTTTGTATAAACCCCTCCCCTAAAGTATGGGTAGAACTTGTAACTTGTTTCTAGTCAACAGACTATGGCAAAGAAGGTGGCACATTCATCCCCATGATGATGCTACATTTTACGACTCCATCTTTACAGACTGAAGCAAGAGATTCTCCTCTGGCCTTGAAGAAGCTGCCATGTTGTGAGAGAGCCATGTGGCAAGAAGCTGAAAGCCATGTGGCTTCTAGGAGCTCAGAGTGGCCCCTGGCCAACAGACAGCAAGAAAACAGGGACCACAGTGCTATAATCACTGCCAACAACCACGTAAGCTCAGAGGGGAACCCCAAGTTCCAGAAAGGAATGCAGCCTGGCTGACACTCGACTGTAGCCTTGTGTAACCCCGAATGGAGGGCCCTGTTAAATCATGCCTAGGTTCCTTACCCAGAGAAATTGTAAAATAATAAATGTATGCTGTTTTTAAACGGCTAAGTTTGTGGTAATTTGTTGTGTAGCAACAGATAACTAATATAGCTCACACAAAGTAACCATTTCTACAGTGTAATTTGGATATGGTACACCCCCTACCTTTCATCAAGAAACAGCAAAACTAAAATATGGCTGATGAAAAACAAAATCTGTCAGTTCAGGATTGGTCATATGTTAAACTCTGCTGATACCACAGGAGGCTGTAGGGAAGCATTCAAATAGCAGAGTGGTGTTCTGCAGAGAGACCCGTGAGAGGAGCACAGCAGAGGAAAAATGTGTCAAATGCTCATCCAACACCAAGGAGCCTGGGGAGTTTACACACTGTTCATGGCAGGAATTAATATTTGGCCCCTAAAAAGGAATAATCCATATTGGGGCAGGCCTGGCTTACAAGAAGCTAGTAGATGGGGTTCAAATCCCTCAGCTCTGCACCACGCCCCCTGAGAAGCCCCATTATAACCTTGGTCTGACACACTCCGAGGCACACCCCAAGCCTGTACTCACACACTGCTCGCTGGTCTCTGGGATGAACTCCCCCTCGCTGTTGATGCTGGTGTAGGACCCCTGCCGGGCAATGCGTTGCTGCCGCTCAGGCACGTAGCCAGGGGGAGGTGAGCTTCGGCCAGGGTTCTGGGAGCCTAGAACACAGAAACAAGACCTTTTACAACAGAGCCCAGAATGTGTGGCTGAGAGCAGCAGACAGGGGACCAGGTCAGACCAAACATCTGCTGCAGAGGCTGGTACCAGGTAGGAACTCAGCAGAATTCCCTTTGTTTCCTTCACCCTATGTGGCAGATACAATGGGTTAGACTCAAGATCCATTCTACCCTTCTAGTATGCCTTCCTATACTTCAGAAGTTAATCAGCTAAAAGCTATTATTCCTGGGTGCAGCCAGTCAGATGCACTTGTGCGAGGTTTAGATGGCTTCCTGCTGCTGCTGGGCACAGTCGTAGAAGCCCCGGTTTTTCCGCTGTGGAATTACCCGATGCCCCACACCGGGCCTCCCGCTTTCCCGATGTCAAGACACAGAAGCAGTCATCCCTATGTAGTGGTGCGGACCAGAGCAGAGAGGCACTGTGCTTCTGAATCTGGTACCATCCTGGTTACAGAAGAGGGAGGAGCTCTGTGGTGTCTTAACCTAGAATCTGTTTCTCTCTCCAATCACTTTATAAGCCAGGATGAGCACTAAATCTCTTCTTCCCGAATCTAGTTAGAGAGGATTCTACTCTGTGCACCTGAACCCTGACCAATATACTCTGGAGTGAAAAGGTATTACACATTTGACCTACAATGAACCCAAAATGTCTCCTCTAAGGGACTTATTAGAGAGGAAAGAAAAACTTACTTATTGATGAAGTCCCAGCGATCCAAACTATCCCCGGACAAGATAAACTGCTCTCAGTCTGTCAAATGGAGTATCTAGGTGAAGCCTCCTTGGGGTAAAATATCCAAGGCTCTGGACACCCATTCTCTCCTTTACCAGCTGCCACTCAACTCTCCCCTGGTTTTACAGGTAAGATGGGACTGGCTCACATGAGGCCAGCACTACAGACCCAGGAGGGGCTGGGGGAAAATAGCAAAGGTTTTCTGAGCTTTTATTTCCAGCCAGAGACTTTCACTTTTTCCAATACACATTGCTGCCTGCAGAGAGCCAGCCTTGTTATCTGATGGGCAATGGGCCAGGGGCTATTGTGCACAGGCCCACAGCTTGGGGCAGGAAAGGGAAGTCTCCCCAAACCAATGGCTATCAGAGGAAGCAAATGGAAAAACCAGGAGTTGGCAGAACTGCTCCAGAGCATTTTCAGTTTTGTTTTTATCTTCAATTCAGAAATTGGGGGCTAGTGAGACACACAACAGCCGTCGAGAACAAATGAGACAGGGACCTTAACAGGACAGGATACTGGACCGCAAGACTCACTGATGCGCCCATTATTTGCCAACAGACACAGCAGTGAGCTAGACAGCACAAACCACAGTACTATGCAAGACAACTCATTCTAGGCCTTGGAAGGTAGGCCTGGTGGGGATGGCAAACTCGCTGGGATGTCCTTCCCTGGCATTCCAGACGGACCTTGCTCTATTCTCATGAGGCCATTTGTGCCAAGGGGCCCCGTCAGCAGCAGCAGCTGAAGCAACAAAGCAAAGTAGTCGTCCTGTGTTCAGAGTGCCCACAGCTCTGCATGAAGGTGTTCTACACACAAGGAGAAAGCCCGGGCTTTAAGCTGCTGACTGGCTGTACTCCTCCCAGGGCATGCCAGCTCTCTGCTAGCTCCTTAACCCATAGTGCAAAGTCCGAGCAAAACTCTCACCCAGAGCTGGAAGACTGGCTCTCAGATTCTAGCCCTTCTCATAGGAGACTCCGGTCAGGAAGCTGATGCAGTCAGGAAGTTCCCTCCGCAGGGAGTTCTAGGGTTTGGGGTCAGTGTTAATGTGCAGGTCATTGCAAGTACAAAGAGATAGCTGTTTTGGCCATCAACTATTTTTTCTCTAAACGCTGCTGTCTCTTGCTGGACAGATGAGATTGGGGGAGGAATCGACTCTTTTTTTTCTTCCTCAATGGGAAATCTTAACCAGTATTTTTCAGTGTGTTCACACTGGACCAGGCTGTGCAGAACAGAGCTTCTCAACATTTCATCCCACGAGATCCTGAGAACATCCTAGATGTTTTAGCTTTCAAAATTCCCATTTGATTTTGAAGTTGCCACCACTACTAAATAGTTCCTGGTCTCATCCAGCATCACAGAAGAATTTACGGCAAGGAGAAAAACCCTGCGGAAGTGAAGGAAGCTGACCTGTGTGATGGCGGCCTCCGCCCCTCTAACTGCACCAGGACAGGAGGTCGGCACTGCGCACAGCTCTCTCTACCCAGCGGCAGCCCGGGGCTCCCTGCAAGTCACCTTGTTCTCCCCCTTGCCAAGGCATTAGGCACCCTCCACCTGCACTCCCCACGTCCCATGCAGCAGGAGTTGGCTTCCCCAAATCCCCCTGGCACCTCCCTCAATCCCCTTTTCAGCTGGTGTTGTGCCTCCCTTCTTCGTGAGCATGCTCAGACCCCTAGCTTACAGTCTTGACCTTACTTTTTGCCTCTCCTGTAAACCACTAACCGACCTCTGTTTTTCTTTCACAGCCAAACTCCTTGAAAGAACTGATTACCTCCACTCCCCAGCTTCCCATTCCTTAGGGGCTGCAATCTGGCTTGCCTCACTGTGGAGGATTGCAGTGGCAAGACAAGGAGTGAGACAGAGTAGGAACAGAGGCAAAGGCACTTAATGAGACGCACTAGACCCAACGGAGTCAGAATGTGGCAGGGACAAGTCCTGCATTTGAGGCTTGGCTGCGTGGCTTAAGGGCACCACCCAAGGTATTATGGAAAAATGGTGCTTGAGCTCGGCTTCAAAGGTGGGCAGAATTTCTACAGGCAAAGATATAAGAAAGGGCATCGTCATGTAGGGAAATTCCATCTGCCTTGTCTGAAGATCTCCCCACAGGGGTCTTTCTTTTGGGTTAACTCATTACCTAGTTGTTGTTGTTTTTGTTTGCCGCTTGTCTTTGTTTTTTAGCATGAGCTAATTTAACAGATTAATTGGCTTGAAAAAAATTAAAATTCAAGGTATGTATATTATGATGGGGAAAACAAAAAGCAAACATGACAGCTGGTTTCAAACAGTTGAAAACCTGTCATACGAAAGATGTTATCTATGTATCTGTGTTGCTCAAGAGAGCAGTACCAGAGTCACTGGGTAAAGTGAGGGAAGGCAGATTTTCAATTCAATATAAGGAAGAAGTTCAAAGAAACAGCACGGATCGGGCTACCTTGCACTTCCCCATCACTGAAAATGGTGCCGTGGGGGCTGAATGACCCGCATGTTGCCGTCTCTCACTAAATACTCACAGGTTCCTTCATGTTGGTAGGGGAGGAGGGCAAAGCCCCCTTGCTCCTGCTGGTTGGGGGTTGAATCTCTAAGGCTTCTCTTTTGACCCTGTTTCTACTGCAAGGACTTCTCCTCGCGCCTGATACTTAAACCCTGACTCTCCTCTCTTCCTGTTTCCTTCTACTTCCAGAAGGCCTTACACTGTACCAGCAAAGCAAGTACTTAGACATTTGTGGATGAAAACGACAAGTTGTGTCTCTTACTCTTTCCAACCTGGCTGGTACCGTGTAAGGTCTCCTCTCACCCCCTCCTATTTCTCTGGTCACTCCTTTCCTGTGTCCTTTGCAGGTTCATCCTCCTCTAATTGGCCACTAAGTGTCTGGGTTCCTGAGGCTCAGCCCTCGGCCTCTTCTTACTCTGCAGTCTCTGCCTAGGACCTCTCATCTGGACCCGTGGCTTCAACTGGACAATTTCTAATATTTTTTTCTAGTCCTGATTTTCTCCCCTTTGAGCTGGAGTCCTGTATATCTACCTGTCCATTTGATAGCTCCTCTTAGCTGTCTCAAAGGCACCTCCAATCCAACCTGTGTACAACATCAGGTCTGCCTCTTCTCAGCACAGGAAACCAGGCTCTCGTCTCTCATTCCTGTCTTAGTGACAGGCGGTGCCATTCATCCAGATCCATAAACCAGTAACTTATCTCCTGCTCTTTCAACACTTACAAAGTCAATCCAATACCACAGTAGTTCTTAAACCTCTTAGAACTCTTTTATACTTTAAAAATCAAGAACACTGGGGCGCCTGGGTGGCTCAGTTGGTTAAGCGACTGCCTTCGGCTCAGGTCATGATCCTGGAGTCCCGGGATCGAGTCCCGCATCGGGCTCCCTGCTCAGCAGGGAGTCTGCTTCTCCCTCTCCCGCTCCCCCCTCTTGTGCTTTCTCTCTCTCACTCTCTCTCTCAAATAAATAAATTAAAAAAATCTTTAAAAAAAATTAAAAATAAAAATCAAGAACACTGAAGAGCTTTTATTAAGTGGGTTATATCAATTGATATTCACTGTATTAGAAATTAAAGCTCAAACGTTTGGAGAACACAATGATACACAAGCACACACTCCACAGCCATCAGAGCAATGACTTCACCTCAGGCAGGTAGCCTCTGGAAAGCTCCATTCATCCTCATGAGAGAATGGAGTAAAAAGGCAAATCACAGACCTCCTGAAAGGATCTCAGGGACCCCCCCCCACCCCAAGTCCCCGGACCACACTCTGAAAACCAAACAACACCATGTTCTGTTGGCCTTTATCTTCTAAATGTCTCAAATCCACCTGTGCCTTCCTCCTCCACTACTGTCACTAGCCTAATCCAAACTTCTGTCTTCTTCTCCTGTACCAAACTACATTAGCCTAACATGGTTCCCCCCTTGGTCCGTTCTTGCTCCCCTGCAATCTGTTCTCCACACTGTAGCTACAGCAATCTTTTCAAAACACAAATCTGAGTATGTTGTACACCTATTCCTCTTCACTTTAAAAACCAGAAAGTGGACTTTCACTGCTTTCAACATTAAGAATCAAGATCTTCATCATGACCACAAGGCTCTGCCTCCTTCCCCAGCCTCAGCCCGTTCCTCTGCCCTGCTATTCTCGGCTCTCCAGCCTCAGGGCTTCTTTCTGTCTCAATCACAGCATACTCCCTCAGCCATCCGGCCCCCAGCCCCCACACGTGCAGTTCTCCCTGCCTGGCACTCTCTTCCTTGCTTCCCCTTTGCATCATTCACGTGCCGGGTCACAGGCTAAGGCTTTTCTGGCCCCAAAACCAGGATGCATCCCTCTGTTATACATGCTCACCGCACCATACACCTTTCAGTCACAGCCTATAAATTACACATTAATCTCATCGTGACAAGTGTTTGTCTTTGCACGCAGCTGTAAGAGCCACAGGGGCGGGAGCCAGGTCTTTTTTTTGCTTCCCCTGTTGCTGGCACACAGCTGATACTTGGCCAATTAAATCTTAAGGGAATAAATGAATGAACAACAATGCAGTCTGACAGGGAGAGAAAAAGATAGTAAGATTATGTGATGAGCATTGTAATAGAGATGGGCATGAGGGACCAACATTTTCAATGACTTCCCACTGCCTACCAAACAAGCCCAAGGGCAGTTCAGGCTTCTTAGAGGTGGCCCAGGCATCCTGTCTCATCTTTATTCTCCTCCAAATATATCAGCCAGTCTGAAGGACAAGTGAGATCTCCACAGAAAAACAGTCAAAAAGCCCTCTCCCCTCATCCTTACCTATGGAAAGATCCAGTTCACACAGCTCCTCCACAGAAGGCATGTGCCAAGCTGTTCCAGTTAGAAATAACCTCTGCCATTTCTCGGCTCTAGGGAAAGGTTGGCAGGCTCCACCCACTTCTTCCTTCATGTCCGCCACACTCTGCACCACTCGGGGTTCTCTGAACCCCCCACCTTCTTTTGTGAGGCTGTCTGGCAGACGCCCTCTCCTGTGCCTGGAATATCTCTCTGCTCAGTAAATCTTTTCTTCGTGTGGCAGCTCTGATGTTTCCTCTTCTGTGGAAGGGCTTCTCCAAAGTCCTGGGACGAGTTGGTGATTGCCTCCTCCCACCTCACCCTGCCCTCCACTGTAGCCCCTATTATACACGCCTCCATTGTAGCCCTCATCCCAGCTCAATGGTTGGTACATACTGCTTGCTGAACGACGGAACCCAGGATCTACGTGTGCTAGGAGGCTGTGTTGGCCATTCTCTAGATACACAGGAACTACTTCATAGAAATCCTATTCCTCAGCATTCTCAGACAAGGAAATTCCATATATGGCTCCTCACAACAATGGCCCAGCATTTGGCCACTGCCCCTACACACAAATCACAGGCTCTAGGTTAGGAGCAGGCCCAATCACTGCCCCATGTCGATCCTCACTGCTTCTTGTGCAAATGAACAATGCTGCCCTCCTCCCAGTATCTCTGAGGGCTCTGGGACAGAGGCGAAGCTGGCAGAGTCTGCTAGGCTTCAGGGCACCTGGATTCCAGGGCCAGAGATGTTCAGATAGGGCCTCCTCGCCGGGGTGTTGGCTCTCTCTCCTCTATCAGCTTATTGAAAACATAGCCACCAATTATGCACAATGTTAAAGAAATATGAAACTCCTATACAGACCTTCAGCTGGGCTACACTTACTACCAGTGTTTGCTCAAGTTCCAAAAATTACTCAGTAAGGCAAAGTCAGTGCCTGAGTAACACATTCTTCCTGCTACCCTCTCAGGAGGCTTATCACTCACAGACAGGCTCTGTGGCAGCACTGACGTTCAGAACTCCCCAAGCTCAGCTCAAGATCTTCAGAGAGCAGTTCAGTTTGATGCAACTCTACCTGTGTGGATAGAACTTGTCTTCCTAGCAGCAGCAGGGGTCTCAGCAACATTAGGGTAGTAGGTTCAACACAAATGTTTGATAAGGCCAGGTTTCCCTCTTGATACAAATTCCACAATTCAGGACATGGGCTTTCTCCTCAGACTCTGGGAAATGGGATCCAGAGCAATGCTGGGTTATCTGGTATAATGCACAGACCTGACTTCGATTTCTTTCCTGGGGAGGCCTGGGGCAGCTACATAGTTTTCTTCCTACTTAGCCAATCAATATATCCTATGTCAACAGTCTCCTGTCCTTCCCAGACAACTTAGTCCTCAGTTCTTTGGTGAAACAATGGTCAAAAATGAGAGTGGACTATTTGTTGCTGGAGTTCTTCAAGCAGATGTTTGAGGAGATCACTTTTTCAGACATGTTTAAAAAGGAACTTGGTCATGCCATCACATTGTTACATTGTAAGCTCCCTGAGAGTCAGGACACCATCCCAGTCATTTCTCTATCCCTTCCCCCCAAATAAAGGCATAGAGGATTATTTTGCACAGAGTAATAGCCTATAAATGTTTGACAATGGCTTTTAAATTAATAAATACTTAATTTTTAAAAAACATGGGCAGGTAAATTAGATGAGAGAGGAAAAAGGGGTGAAATACTCACTGACAGAGAGGTGCCTGCTTCTGGGCTCAGGGGGCTGGTAGATGGTATTGATATCTCCTGCAGACTGGGAAGCTTTGATCCGCACCTGCCTGGACACCCCAGAATGGGGAGAGGGACTGGTCTGTAAGATAAGAGGAAAAGACTGAGCTATCTTTAGGCAGGCAGGCCAAGAAAGGCCCACGTGCCCTTCCCTAAGACTCTTCATACTCTTAGCTGCCTTCACGCTTTCTTTTTTTCTCTCTCTCTCTCTCTCTTTTTTTTTTAAAGACTTTATTTATTTATTTGACAGAGAGAGACACAGTGAGAGAGGGAACACAAGCAGGGGAAGTGAGAGAGGGAGAAGCAGGCTTCCCGCAGAGCAGGGAGCCCAATGCGGGGCTCGATCCCAGGACCCCAGGATCACGACCTGAGCCGAAGGCAGACGCTTAACGACTGAGCCACCCAGGTGCCCCTCTCTCTCTCCCTTTTTTAAAAAAATATTTATTTATTTATTTGAGAGAGAGAGAACACAAGCAGGGAGGAGGGGTAGAGGAAGAGGGAGAAGCAGACCCCCAGGCTGAGCAGGGAGCCCAACACGGGACTAGATCCCAGGTCCCTGGGATCATGACCTGAGCCAAAGGCAGAAGCTTAGCTGACTCAGCCATCCAGGCGCCCCTGCCTTCACACTTTCAATACACGAGGTACCCAGCGTTCCCCCAAAGCTCACTCCTCCATCTGTCTTGGCAAACCACTATTTCCTCATGGTAGTTTTACAGCTTCATTGATATTGGAGCACTGAGACCCCCTGTCCCAGTTTAAGAGGTGATGACTCAGGCATGGAGGAATAACAAGTTTTCCTATAATAATATGTCAAACAGAAAAGTAAGTTGTAAATACCCTCTCATAAAATTCTCCAGAGAGGGGCGCCTGGGTGGCTCAGTCGTTAAGCGTCTGCCTTCAGCTCAGGTCATGATGCCAGGGTCCTGGGATCGAGCCCCGCATCGGGCTCCCTGCTCAGCGGGAAGCCTGCTTCTCCCTCTCCCACTCCCCCTGCTTGTGTTCCCTCTCTTGCTGTGTCTCTCTCTGTCAAATAAATAAATAAAATCTTAAAAATAAAATAAAATAAAATTCTCCAGAGAGCTTGGGAAAAATAGGAAATTATTTCAGCAGTGAGATCACCTGCTGAGCAGGGGGTCAGAATAGAGAATGACAGCAACCTCCCTGCCCAAGAGAATTCTGGTTGATAAACATATTTCTAAAAGTAGCTCGATGTGCTGCTTCTACCCCAACTACAATCACTCCCCCCC
Organism: Neomonachus schauinslandi; assembly: GCF_002201575.2. Taxonomy (NCBI): domain Eukaryota; kingdom Metazoa; phylum Chordata; class Mammalia; order Carnivora; family Phocidae; genus Neomonachus; species Neomonachus schauinslandi. The sequence goes on along the minus strand of NC_058417.1, from coordinate 45,019,171 downwards.
AAATTAAGACAAAATCTCAGTTGCTTACTATCACCAGGGTTTACATGTGAAATTACCTCAGGGTTGTGTTCATCTGGGAAAGGCTATCATTAGGTACCATCCTGCCAGAGATCAAGGACCTCAGAACGGGGTTAGCAACCTTACCACATGCACCCTCACTTTTGCACTGTTCCAGACAAACCACCAAGTGAGCCCTAGAAAAAAATCAAAGCAACAAAGGGGTCCCTTGCACTGAGAAAGCTGAAAACCAAAGGTGGGCAGTGAGCAAGTGATGTCGGGATATGATTATAAGCACGTGGAACACTACAGAGAGGGAATGGGAGGTCAGGAGTGCTAAATAACTTGGGGCAAAGTTTCGACTTGCTTCTCTAGCTCTTCTACCTCACATAAGAAAAAAAAGTCCAACCTAAACAAACTATATCCTGTCCTCCAGGAAAAAAGCTTCCCGCTCTCAGGGGTGAATTCAGCTGCCAAGCAGCCTCCTCTGGTCTCTCCACGCCAGACTTTATCACATGCAGGGCTGTCTTTACAAACTGTCTTGCTCTAACGGGAAGTCAGAACCAAGGGGAAGTGGAATGTTCTTGCTGAAGCCTCCGATGTGCAATAGCTCTCTGCTGAGAGTCAGAAAGGAAAAAACAGTCAAAGCCACATACTGGGGACGCAGGCCAGTGAAGGGCAAGGAAAGGCCACAGCCCTGCAATTGGAAAGAGAAGAGCCACATGATGAGCCCCCTGAGGACACCTGCTTGCACACAGGGCCTTACACATAGTGAGAATTCCACAAATCTAGGCAACATGAATTTGAAATGTACCAAAGAACATACGCTCTAAACTCAATTTTAAACTCTAAATGTGAGACAGGAAAGTAGGTTCCACAGCCAGCATGAGCATCAGTTTGTAGAAGAAAAGGCTGAAGTTATGGCAACAGGTTGGAAAACAGAGGAAGTGAATCAGTGGAGGTTTCAAAGCAGGGCTTCTTACACCTTAATGTGCACAAATCACCTGGGGCCTTGGTTAAAGCACAGATTCTGACTCAGTAGGTCTGGGATGGGGTCGAGAATCTGCATTTCTTTCTTTTTTTTTTTTTAAAGATTTTATTTATTTATTTGACAGAGAGCAGGAGAGAGAGGGAAAGCACAAGCAAGGGGAGCAGCAGAGGGAGAGGGAGAAGCAGACTCCCCACTGAGCAGGGAGCCCAATATGGGGCTCAATCCCAGGACCCCAGGATCATGGTTTGAGCCGAAGGCAGACACTTAACTGACTGAGCCACCCAGGTGCCCCTAAGATTTTATTTTTAAGGCCATCTCTACACCCAATGTGGGGCTTGAATATACAACCCCAAGACCAGGAGTCACACGCTCTACCGACTGAGCAAGCCATCCAGGTGCCCTGAGAATCTGCATTTCTAACAAGCTTCCAGGTGTGCTGATGCTGCTGGTCCATGGACCACACTTTGAGCAGCAAGGTCTTAGGAGGAGAGTCATACTTCAATTTAAGGTCACGGCTCTCAACCCTGGCCACCCATGAGAGCTGTCGATGGAGCTTCAGACACCTCACACCACCTACAACAGAATCTCTGGGGATGGGGCCCAAGAACTGGTATTTTTTAAATCTCCCCAAGTGTTTGTAATATTCAGTCAAGTCTGAAAACCCTGATTTAATGGGATAAAAGAGAATGGCATGGTAAACAAAAATGAGGTTCATGCAAGGATTCAGGGAACTTTGAACACAACTTACAACTGGGAGAGGAAGGAGGAAGGTGGAGCTAAGAAAAACAAAAGGGGACTGTAGTGGAGTGAAAGGAGAGCCCAAAAGTATAAAGCGTGGCCAGCAGAATGTTCTAAAGATAGCAAACAGAAGGTGGCATTTGACTACTCAATGTAAACCTCACCAAAGGACTCTGTAGGTAGCAGTGTGTGTGGCTGACACAAACAACATGAAAAGTTACCAGGGAACCATGTCCATAAAGATTGCAGTGACTGGAAGCTAGGAGATCAGCAGAAAAAGTGGTCACAAGAGTGGACTCAGATTATCTTTATAAAAGATTTGGTGGTACGAGACAAAATGAACAAGTGGATTCAACTCTGCAGGGAGTAAAGGTGTGTGTGTGTGTGCGTGCGCGCCTCAGTTTGGTTCATAGGAACGTAAGGTGAGAAACGGCCCCGTGGATCTCACCAGTCTTTTGCTTCAAGGATGGCACCAAGAGACTTTGCACAGAAGACTATAACAGTTATGACAGTTGTGTTTTCTTCTTCTAAGATAACCCCCAATATCTAAAGGGTTCATCCAAATTGAGATAAGGTGACTAAATGTTTTCATTATCCACACTCTCCAGTGCTTCCTAGACTTTGATTGTATATATACAGCTTAGGGTGCCTTTCCGGACTACAGAGTCCCAGGTTTTTTTGGCTATTCACATATAAAAGTGACCCTAACCCCTTGAAAATGTCATCTTCCCTTGGACTTTTTCTAGCTCAGTTACCCTCTGAGCTGTGGGAAAGAGAATGACACAACATCTCACAACTTCTCCCCATGGGCAACGTTATACTTTCTGTTCTGCTTCTGATAAACTGTGGAGGAACCTGGGGGAGATCTTCCAAGAACTACAATAATTCTAAGACCCCTTTCCAGGAAGGTAACTAATAGGTACTGAACTACAAGTCAGAACGTCTGGACTTCAGACCAGCTCTGTCACCACTGACTGCTTCACCATGGGCAAGTGACCCTAAGTCTTGGTTTCCCCAGGTGTAGACTGGTGAGAACAGATGCCTACCCTGGACCTCTCAAAGTTGCAAGAATCAAATGAGAGACAAAAGGTGTAAGGTGTTATGTTTAGACAGGGGCCAGACTGAAGCTATTGTACTCAACAACTTTGGTCCTATCTTCCTGCACTTGCCCCATTATTTTAGTAAGACTGAAAAGAATTATTTACTCTTTAGAATATCCTTGATATTTTGAACTTAAATAGTAGACAAGATAGCATCAAATTCATTGGTGGAATATTTGGGAATGGGCAACATTTGGATGAGAAGATTAGAAGTTTACTTTTGTTAGGGAGAATCTGAGCTAACAAAACAAAATGCCATATTCAGTTTAAGGTGGCTGGGTATTTAGTTTTTATCATATTCAGATATAAGTGACAAAAGAATGCAGGCTTGAGATGATTTTAACATAGTGGAAAATCTGGGTCTAGGAAGTTATAAGAAGGTCAAGAGCGGAAAGATAAACTAACAGTTAAATGCACACATATTTAGAGAAGTCTGTAATAGGAATAAACTAAGAGTTGATGGTCCAAGGCACATACCTAAGGCAGCAAGAATTACTGAAGGAGATGATGAAGTCTCTTAAAATGGCAGGCGAAAGCAAGACTAGAGAGAGGCTCTTCAGACTAAAGGCAGGCTCTGTGATAACCAAACTCCAAGAGTTCTCAGGTAAGAACAATATTGAAGCCTAAGACATGGCCGTGGCCAGGTGAGGCAGGAGGGGTATGACATATACCCTGGTGAGGGGTAAAGACAGAGGAAAGATTAGAATCTGTTATAGAAGGATCAGTAGAAAAGGAATTCAAAGAGAAGAAAGAGACCACACATTTAAAAACAGGAATAAGAAGGGAAGTGAAGGTATAACAAAAGGTGGATGAGGCAATAGATTGCTAAAAATGGAAGAAACTCAGTAGAGAAACTCAGTGGCTGCCAGTGATCAGCTGGAGATGAAGCAGGTGCTGTGGTATCCGGGAGCAGCGCACTCAAGTACAGAACTCTGTGTGGCTGGGACCCAGCAACAACCAGTGGCCTAACAATCCTCAAGAAGGTAATACAGATAAGGAAAATAACTCTTTACAGACTTTTATGGCAATTTGGCAGAGTGACTTTCTATCAACTCTAGCAATAAGAACTGTAGTCTTGTATTTCGTATGTCCCTCATTTTTCCATTTCATTTTTCAGTTTTTGTGTTTTAAAAAGAATTGGTCCATAGCAGACCGGAAATTAAAAGAATAAAACTAGTATTTCATCACAGAGGGTTAGAGAAGCACTGTTCTGAAGGTGGGATTCTTGAGCACACAGCAAGTCTGGATCATGATACTTTTGTTTACTAAGAAGCCTGAAGTGGGGCGCCTGGGTGGCTCAGTTGGTTAAGTGTCTGCCTTCGGCTGAGGTCACAATCCCAGGGTCCTGGGATTGAGCCCCACGTTGGGCCCCCTGCTCAGTGGGGAATCTGCTTCTCCCTTGGCGCCCCCCCATACTCTCCCCCCCCCAAATAAATAAAATCTTTTTATATAAAAAAAGAAGCCTGAAGTGTAGCTGAGGAAATTCCCAAGGAAAGGTTTCATCATCACCATTACCACTGCTAGTCTTAAATGTAAATCTTTATAAATGCAAAAAGTTGGAGCAGCTTAAGTGACCTGACAGTAACAAAAATGGCTATTTAATTAAATTATGGTATATCTACTCTAGGAAATTATGCATCTTTATAAATTATAATTACGAAGATTGCACATTAACATAGGAAAATGTGCATGACAATGTTAAGTGAAAAAATAAATTAGAAAATTCTATGACTGGGGCGCCTGGGTGGCTCAGATGGTTAAGCGTCTGCCTTCGGCTCAGGTCATGATCCTGGAGTCCCGGGATCGAGTCCCGCATCGGGCTCCCTGCTCGGCGGGGGGTCTGCTTCTCCTCCCTCTGACCCTCCTCCCTCTCCTGCTCTCTGTCTCTCATTCTCTCTCTCTGAAATAAATAAATAAAATCTTTAAAAAAAAAAAAAAGAAAGAAAAAGAAAATTCTATGTCTACCATGACAACATTTAAAGTATGTATACATATGGCCAAAAACTGCAGGGGCACAGGTAAATATCAATCAATCAATGTGTTACAGTGATACGATTACATAGGATAATTCTTTTTTAAAGATTTATTTATTTAATTGAGAGAGAGAGAGTGGTGGGGAGGGGCAGAGGGAGAGGGAGAGAGAGTCCCAAGGAGACTCCCTAATGAGCGCAGAGCCCAAAGCAGGGCTCGATCTCACAACCCTGAGATCACGCCTGAGCCAAAACCAAGAGTCGGATGCTTAACCAACTGAGCCACCCAGATGCCCCAATAATTCTCTTTTTAAAACTTTATAAAAAGTTATACTGGGCACCTGGGTGGCTCAGATGGTTAAGCATCTGCCTTCGGCTCAGGTCATGATCCCGGGGTCCTGGGATTGAGTCCTGCGTTGGGCTCCCTGCTCAGCGGGGAGCCTGCTTCTCCCTCTGCCTCTCTCTCTCTCTCTCTGTCTCTCATGAATAAATAAAATCTTTTATTTTTATTTATTTATTTTTTTTTAAAGATTTTATTTATTTATTTGAGACAGAGAGAATGAGATACAGAGAGCATGAGAGGGAGGAGGGTCAGAGGGAGAAGCAGACTCCCTGCCGAGCAGGGAGCCGGATGCGGGACTCGATCCCGGGACTCCAGGATCATGACCTGAGCCGAAGGCAGTCGCTTAACCAACTGAGCCACCCAGGCGCCCAAATAAAATCTTTAAAAAAAAAAAAGTTATACTGACATTACAGTAATTTTTAAAAATATAAGTCCTTAGAGAGGCATCAATATGGCATTTATTTTATGCAACATCTAATGCAATGTCATGGGCATCAGAGGTCAGATGGTCATCTTTCAAACAGCTTGGATGTTGCAGCAGTATCTGCAGCCATGTGCACCCCTTAAAGGATGGGTTAAGTGGAGGGCGCCTGGGTGGCTCAGTTGGTTAAGCAACTGCCTTCGGCTCGGGTCATGATTCTGGAGTCCCGGGATCGAGTCCCACATCGGGCTCCCTGCTCAGCGGGGAGTCTACTTCTCCCTCTGACCCTCCCCCTCTCATGCTCTCTGTCTCCCATTCTCTCTCTCAGATAAATAAATAAAATCTTAAAAAAAAAAAAAAAAAGGATGGGTAAGTGGATGTAAAGAACCACTTGTCTATACCTTCTCATCAAGGGAATGGAGGGATCACAATCAAGGGTGCTAGCTCCCAGTCAAGCAATTACGTCATTACACCAAACCCCAATTCTAGCTGCTTCTGTATAGAAGGGGTTTGCTGAATATGATCCCTGCTTGACTTTTGCCTAATAATCAAGAAGCATTCACTGTGTTTTCTTAAGAGATGGGTGGGGAAGGGTCCCAAAACAATGAGTCAGAGCTCCTGCTCTTGAGGAGCTTAATAATCTTTTGGGGTAAAACTTACAAATACGCAACAACTAGAGGGCAATTACTAAGCAATCTATAAACTAATAGTGTACACACTATATCCAATGACTAAAGGAACAGGGAATAATCAAGCTGGCCTCAGTCAAAAACACTGAAGACACTGTAGCAGGTAAGTCAAGCTAGATCCTAAAAACAGGGTGCTAGCCATTGTAAAGAGCAATAAGGAAGAACTGCAAAATGGGGGGAGTATGCTGAAGAATGTGGAAAGATGAGACTGGGGAGGTGGAAAGAAGGGTAGTTGGTGATAAACCCTGGATGCTAGGCTGCATTTAAATCCTCTACAATAGGCAATAAAGAAGGACTATAAGGAGCAGATGAGTAACTTGAAGAGAGAAATAAAATAATAAGGTATATATTTTATTTCAGAATGCTTCCCAAAACATATCCAGAAAAAAGTCACATCTGGACAGAGAAGACCAATCCTCAATCATAAGGACACTTCTGTAATATTAGAAAATGTCTTCTTTATTCTAAGGCCTCCTAACTGCATTCTCCTGTGCCTCCCTCTAATCAGGACAGCCCGATCCCAATATGTCTCTTTAAAAATAAATGGTCAGGGGGTGCCTGGGTGGCTCAGTTGGTTAAGCATCTGCCTTCGGCTCAGGTCATGATCCCAGGATCCTGGGGTAGAGCCCCGCATCTGGCTCCCTGCTCAGCCAGAGTCTGCTTCTCCGTCTCCATTTGCTCCTCCCCCATGCTCATGCTCTCTCTTTTCTGTCTCAAATAATAATAATAATAATAAAATCTTTAAATAAATAAAAAAATAAATGGCCAACGTGAGCACCATTCCATCTAAACTCTCTCCTAGTATGGTGTGTTCACTGTCCTCATGCAGCAATGTCAGCTGTCCACAGCTGGCTGTTTTCAAGCACAAGGAAAAGAAAGAGTGACAAGAAACCTTAAAGAACATGCATCTCAAGAAAACTGGTGCAGGAATTGGTGATTAGAAGACAGACCCAGGGGGGCGCCTGAGTGGCTCAGTCGGTTAAGCGTCTGCCTTCAGCTCAGGTCATGATCTTGGGGTCCTGGGATTGAGCCCACATCGGGCTCTCTGCTCAGTGGGGAGTCTCCTTCTCCCTCTCTCTCTGCCTGTGCCCCTCACTTGTGCTCACTCTCTCTAAAATAAATAAAATCTTAAAAAAAAAAAAAGAAGAAGAAGACAGACCCAGATTGCAATCATTCTTGTGAAACGTAGGCCTTCAGAGACCTTTTAGGAGAAGCAGCTACATAAGGGTTAATTCCTCACTTCTGGCGGGCCCTGTCTATTGCCTGCCATTTGGTAAGGCAGCAGCTGGTAAATTACAAGAGGCCCTCCATTCCATGGCCTCTTTTCCATTGAAAAGAAGGAAAAGTTTGTTTCCTACATGTGTCACAAGACACAGGCATGGTTGCTAAGGAGTTGTAAGACGTTTACATGATAGTCTCAAATTCTTGGCAGCCTTTGCTAATCAGCATCTCCACCCTCATCGAATCTCTCTCGTTGGGGTCCAAATCAAATTGAAATAACATAAATATAGAGAAAAAGGACTTTTTCTTTTATCATATATGTTTTCCTTCATCCCATGCCACAAGCCAAGTAACCTTTAGTTGCAACTTTAACATGGATGATTTGACTTCGCAGTGAAATCACATGCAAAGTGCTTCCTGGCCATTGACACAGTGGGCTGGGCTGCACTTACGTGCTTGCTTCATTTTTTTTAGAAAGAGAGAAGGGGGGGCAGAGGGAGAGAGGGAATCCCAAGAAGACTCCCTGCTGAGCATAGAGCCCGTCGCCCCAGAGCCCCGAGATCATGACCTGAACTGAAATCAAGAGTTGGACACCCAACCGACTGAGCCACCCAGGCGCCCCCCTTATGTGCTTGCTTTAATAGCAGCTGAGGAGCACAAAATTCTGTCAAGGAAGCCAGGTAAACTTCTGAAGGACAGCAAGTTTTGTCTTCAGCTACCAGGCCATTATAGGCACTACTTACATGGTTTCTGTCCTGGGACAGCAGCAATATCCTAAGGCTTTTCATGCTTGAGCTTCTGTCTAATATGTCAATTGCTTTATCAAGATCATCTTGGTTCTTCAGCAGGATGGAGAGCTGTGACACAGGACACGGAAAAAGAGAATCATATAAAAGAAAATTGTTAGTTTCTAAAAAATTAGCAAAATATACAACAAAAAAATAATATTGATAGAAAACAATTTCATTGGACACTATGGGGTCTTAAAATTAATTGAAACCATATATTTTCTTTTTATTTTCCTTAAGTGTGCAATTCAATAATCTTTAATAAATTTACAGAGTTGTACAACCATCACCATAATTCAATTTTAAAACATTTCCATTTTTCCAAAAAGATCCTGTGTCCATTTGTAGTCATTCTCTCTTCCCACCTGTAGCACCAGGCAACCACTAATGTACTTTCTGTCTCTATAGATTTTTCTCTTTTGGGGCACCTGGGTGGCTCGGTAGGTTAAGTGTCTGCCTTCGGCTCAAGTCATGATCTCAGGGTCCTGGGATCGAGCCCTACATCGGACTCCCTGGTCAATGGGGAGTTTGCTTCTCCCTCTCCCTCCCTCCACTGCTCATGCTCTCTGCCTCTGTCTCTGTCTCAAATAAATAAATAAAACATTTATTTATTTTTTAAATTATTTTTTAAAAGAATTTATTTCTTCAAAATAAAAGAAACTTTTAACTTTAACTTAACAAACTACAATTAAACTTAAACAAACTACAATTTTGTAAATGTATGGTATGAGTCTAGGTATCCAGAATATACAAAGAACTCTTACAACTCAACAGTAAGAGGACAAATAAGCCAATTCTTTTAACGGGCATTATCCAAAGAAGATAGACAAATGACTAATAAGCCCTGAAAAGATGCTCCATGTCATAGGCATTAGGGAAATGCAAATCAAAACCACAACAAGATACCACTTCACACCTACTAGGATGGGTATAATTTAGAAAATAAACAAAAACCCAGAAAATAACAAGTGTTGGTGACGACGTAGAGAAATTATAACTTTCCTATGTCGCTGGTAGGAATGTAAAATATACATAGAGTAGGGGCGCCTGGGTGGCTCAGTCAGTTGGGCCTTCGGCTTGGGTCATGGTCTCAGGGTCCTGGGACTGGGCCCCGCATTGGGCTCCCTGCTTGTCCCTTTCCCTCTGCCTGCCTGCCTGCCCGCCTACTTGTGATCTCTCTCTCTGTCAAATAAATAAATAAAAAATCTTTAAAATATATATATATATATACATAAAGTTACCGTAAGACAACAGTTCCACTCCTAGTTACGGATTTTAGAGAACTGAAAACATATGTGCATATGAAAATATGTACACAAATGTTTATAGCAGCATTATTCATAATAGCCAAAAGGTGAAAACAATTCAAGTATCCACCAACAGATAAATGGATGCACAAAATGTGATTTATCCAAATAATGGAATATTATTATCTTGAAAACATTATGCTAAGTGAAAGAAGCCAAACACAAAAGGCCACATACTGTATGATTCCATGTATATGAAATGTTCAGAATAGGCAAATCCAGAGAGACAGAAAGTAGATTTGTGTCTGCCTGCCAGGGGCTGAGAAGAGAAGGGGATAGGAAGTGACTGCTAATGGGTACAAGCCTTTTCTTTGGGGTATCTGGAATTAGACAGTAGTGTTGGTCATACAAGTCTGTAAATATACTAAAAACCTCTGAACTGTACCGTTTAAAAGGGTAAATTTTATGGTAGGTGAATTATACCTCAATAAAGCTATTATTACAAAAAGATAAACATAAAATAAAATCTCAACAGACTTCTCATTTGTGGCTCTCAAACCCTGACAGGGCAAGGTTTAGAGGGCAAAGAAATGAAAAAGAGGTTGAGGGATTTTAAATTAATAAAATGTAAATAGTCAACTCTTGGTCACAGACATTAGCAGAGTATGGAAAGACATCCGTGATCTAAAATAATTAGTGACAATTATTTATGTTTGGCCTTAGAATTAATATCTGCATAAATGAATGACTAACATTCTGGGCAGTCACTTTATTGGCAAAAGAGTTTGAAGATGGCTTTTGGGACATGTGGAATTCTTAATGGAAACAGAAACGAGTACTAAGTCATTCAGAAAAGTCTTTACTGAGGAACACCTTCTTTAATGGTGATTAGCTGGCTTTCTCTGGCCTCGCTTTCTTATTCAGTGCCTGAAGCTTGAGCTGCAATTTTTAAAAGTTCTATGCATTTGACATTTATATCTTTTGGGTTCTCATACTCTGTTGTGTTTTGTTTTGTTTTGTTTTTTGAGAGAAGGAGAGAGAGAGTGCCAGTGGGGGAATGGGGAGAGAGAGGGAGAGCAAGAATCTTAAGCAGGCTCCACACCCAGCGTGGAGACTGACACAGGGCTTGATCTCACAACCCTGAGATCATGACCTGAGTCGAACCCTTAACCCACTGAGCCACCCAGCACCTCTCATATCCTATATTTCAAATGTTTTAGTTTACATACTTTGAAATACTTATATCTGCATTACTTATTAACTGTAGAGTTAGTTAGTGGTTTATTTTCCAAAATTGCAGTACTTCTAAAATTTGTCCAAAACACAAAAGATCAGATGGTCTTATTTTTGTTAGCTATTTAGCAATATATCCAATTGTAGCTGTACATTTTGTGTAATGGGGACCAGGGAGTTTTTAGTCAACAAATCTCAGCTTCTACAGATTTCAGCCCCAAACCATGGAAGAAGTGCTTTTTAATCCCCATTGAGCTGACGGGTTTTGTTGTTTTGTTTTGTCAAATATAGTTGACACATAATGTTACATTAGTTTCAGGCATAGAACACAGTGATTCAACAATCTATACATTATGCTGGGCTGACCACAAGTGTAGCCACCATCTGTTGCCACAGTACCATTGACTATATTCCCTATGCTGTACCTTTAATTCCCATGATTTCTTCATTCCATAACTAGAAGCTTCCCTTCGCCCATTTTACCCATTCCCCACCCCCACCCCTCTGCTAACCATCAGTTTGTTCTCTGTATTTATGGGTCTGTTTCTGCTTTTTGTTTATTTATTCTTTTGTTTGTTTTAAACTCTACATATAACTGAAATCATATGGTATTTGTCTTTCTCTGTCTGACTTATTTCACTTAGCATAATACCCTCTAGGTCTATCTATGTTGTTGCAAATAGCAAATCTTTTTTATGGCTGAGTAATATTTCCACTGTATACACCACATCTTCTTTATCCATTCATCTATTGATGGACACTTGGGTTGTTTATGGAGGAGATTCTTAACTCTTCAACCAATAAAACAAAACTACACAGTAAGGACCAGTTTCTCAAAGAGCCAGGATGTTGCCTGGCTTTCCTGTCTTGCCTTCTAACTCAATTTCCTCAAGATGCACTTTTTTATGCACCATCTCTTTCCTAGGCACCAATACACTGCCTCTCACATTAATGCAAGGCACCAGCCCAAGCAGACTGTAGCCTCTTGTACCTTTCCTGGAGCTGGGAAAGCAGCCAAGTAACTGACATTCAAAAGAATTCCTTCCTGGGTGATATTCAAAGTATGAAAAAATAAGGACTAGAGGGGGACAGGAGAAGAATTAAAGAAATCACTTGTGTAGGTGCTAACTTTGGAAACGAGCTACAATTGGTAGTTAAACTCTGAGAGAAGAATCCAGCATTTATAACTGTCAATAAAAGAACGACCCACCAGTTTTCCACACCTTTCCAGCCCCTCTTAAACCTCTGCTTCTTGTTAAGGCCGTGCTGGAAAGAAAAAGATAAGCTACAAAACGTAAGAGACAATATAAGCCCTGACCCTGGTACCATAGCTGATTCCACCATGGAGTATTAGAGCTACCAGCACTGAATGAGCAGTGGAATGGAAACAGCTATAATCTCCCATGTAGTAAAAACCACAAATCCCAGAATGATTGGAATTAAGAAAAGAGGCTCTAGAAAATGAAAGCCTGCGGATGATATTGGAGGAACAAACTAAAAATCCTCAGTGAAGCAGGAAGAAAAAGGTAGTCAGCTGTCACCCCTCCTTGTCCCCACACCATCCATCTAGTTTCTTACCTCATTATTCATGTAATGTAGGTCAAGAGGCTGCCCAAACACTGTTGTCACCTTGTGTTCCACATCTTCATATCTCACAGGCCGGCTGAACGCTATAATTCTGAAAAGGAATAGGAAGCATAGTTAACTGTATATTTTAAAAGTCAGATTTGGACAGTCAGGACTTCTGAGTGTTATCTTCCTGTTCTTTTAAACACAGGATTCTCTTTTCTCCTTCGCATGGCTTGCCTTTCTGTTTCTTTTCTTCTCCTATCTACCTTATTTTTTTCACCCTTCTTCTGAGCATCACAAGCACTGCTCAATCCCAACCATTGTTTTATCACTTCAGCTTAGATCTGTCAATGACAGTTCAGTATCAAAGCAGGACACCTGGATTTAAAAACTAGGTTCCAAATACTCTTGTTAGGAAGAAAACCTGGAGACTGGAGCAGCGTTCCTGAAAACATGGTCTTAACTCCTAAATGACTCAACTCCAGGACTTGAAAGGTCTTTTCCATTGCTGATGCCAGAGGAATCTCAATGCTAATTATCCTCAGAATTGAGATTTCCTACCTCAGAGTCAAAGGAATTCCCCTTGAATTGGTTATATGCCTAAGTTTTCTTAACTAATGACACATGTGATCATATAAGTAGTGTTGACATTGACACTTTTCTAGAGAGACTCATTAGGTCAGTTCAAAGAACAATTTCTATAGAGAGTAGAGTAAGAACCTGTACAAAGAGGAGTTAAAATGATTTGTCAATTAAACATCACAGCAAAATTTAAAAGTGGGGATAGATGAAATATATAAAATGAATGAAACACAGAAGAATGAAATATACAAAAAATTGGCAAAATGTTGATAATGTTGAAGCTGCATTACAAGTTCAGAAGGGTTCAGTATGATATTCTACTTTTGTATTTGAAATTTTCATAATAAAAAGTTTTAATGAGGGGCGCCTGGGTGGCTCAGTCGTTAAGCTCTGCATTCGGCTCAGGTCATGATCCCAGGGTCCTGGGATCGAGCCCCGCATCAGGCTCCCTGCTCCTCGGGAAGCCTGCTTCTCCCTCTCCCACTCCCCCTGCTTGTGTTCCCTCTCTTGCTGTGTCTCTCTCTGTCAAATAAATAAATAAATAAAATCTTTTAAAAAAAAAGTTTTAATGAATATATTAGGTTGAACTATATGGTACTGCTGGTAGTCAACAATTTTTGATATACAACAGTGGCAATTTCACATGGGTACAACCCAATACTCTAAAACTTAAATCCTTAAGACAAAAATAAGCAGGGGTGCCTGGGTGGCTCAGTTGGTTAAGCGACTGCCTTCGGCTCAGGTCATGATCCTGGAGTCCCTGGATCGAGTCCCGCATCGGGCTTCCTGCTTGGCAGGGAGTCTGCTTCTCCCTCTGACCCTCCCCTCTCTCATGTGCTCTCTCTCAAATAAATAAATAAAATCTTTAAAAAAAAAAAAAAGACAAAAATAAGCAAAGAGATAAATGAAACAAGAGTGTATCAGAAAGGGGGCGCCTGGGTGGCTCAGTTGGTTAAGCGGCTGCCTTCAGCTCAGGTCATGATCCCAGGGTCCTGGGATCGAGCCCTGCATTGGGCTCCCTGCTCAGCAGGGAGCCTGCTTCTCCCTCTCCCTCTGCCTGCCTCTCTGCCTACTTGTTCTCTCTATCTCTCTGTCAAATAAATAAATAAAAAATCTTAAAAAAAAAAAAAAGAGCGTATCAGAAAGAAACTCATATATATATTCTATATATATACACAGAAGAAAGTATAGGATTAAAAAACATTGGAGTGGGGAAGGTCTTCCCAAGCATTACATAATACAGAAGACAAGAAGAAGACAGATTTGACAACAAAAATTTAAAGATTTATTTATTTATTTGAGAGAGAGCGAGCGAGCATGCACATGCGAGCAGGGGGAGGGGCAGAGGAAGAGGGAGAGAATCCTCAAGCAGACTCCCCACTGAGCACAGAGCCCCACACAGGACTCCATCCCAGGACTGAGCCACCCAGGTGCCCCTGACAACAAAAATTTAAACTTCTTTTTTTTTTTTTTTAAAGATTTTGTTTATTTATTCAACAGAGAGAGACACAGCGAGAGAGGAAACACAAGCAGGGGGAGTGGGAGAGGGAGAAGTAGGCTTCCCGCCGAGCAGGGAGCCCGATGCAGGGCTTGATCACAGGACCCTGGGATCATGACCTGAGCCGAAGGCAGACTCTTAACGAGTGAGCCAACCAGGTGCCACCAAAAATTTAAACTTCTGATAGAAAAATGAGCCATCAACAAAGCTGAAAAACAAACACCAAACTTGGAAAAAAAAATCCTTGCAAAATCAATAAGAAAAAGACAAACAACCCAACAGAAACCTAGGCAAAGGATATGATGACACAGTTCAAAGAATTATGAATGGTTAATAAACACATGAAGTTATGTTTAATATGACGGGGGAAAATGCATATCAAGACCAGCTTCATCTCTTGGCAGCCTAGACTGGATGAAATCTGATTAGTGCTTGGTAGAATAGCACCACGAAGACCTGGAGTCTCTACAGTTCTTGCCCTCCTTGATGCTGAGAAGTGTGTGGTTCTTTTACATCTTCTCTGCTCCCCCCAGAGTGGGAAGTGGTATAACCAGAGGAGGAAGCAATAAACCACAGGAGAGAGGATCTAAGCCACTGGATTTTAATGGAATCTGATCAGGTAACTGCTTTAATGCTCTTCTGTGCCAGGCTGGCACAAACAAGTGGGCAGCAAAAAAGATTCCATCATCTAGAACTGTGCTCTTCAATATGGCAGTCACTAGCCACATGTGGCTAGTTCAATTCAAATAAATTAAAATTACATTTTAAATTGGTTCCTCAGTCTTACTCAGCACACTGCAAGTACTCACTAGCCACATGTGACCAGTGGCTACCATAGTGGACGACACAGGTATATAAATTTACATTACAGCAGAAAGTTCTTTTGGACACACTGATATCAACCATAGTCTATCCTATCCTTCATACAAAGCCTAACATCTCAGGAAGACAATTTCTCCATAACTTTTCCTTCATTCATCACCACCTTTCATTTTTGGAAATTATATTGCTGAATATATTAGTTTATATCCCACCTGGAAATCCATCCATATTGTAATCCTTATTCCCCTCAAATCAACTGTTCCAAGGAATGATATTGTTAGATTCTATCTAGATATGGCTTATATAGATAAAGGCGTTTTCTGGAGTCTTTTAAGAGAATGGCTTCCCATTAATTCCTAATAGCTAATCATACCCCCTTCATCAGGACCCCAGCAACAGTCTTTCTGAATAAAATACCAAAAGACCTTTTGGAAGTCCCTAGTACACTGCTAGAAAAGGATCAGACTCAGATAAATTCTCCTGCATTTGGTCTGGCAATGAGGCATTCAAAACCTCCAAAAGCAGCCCCAAAGTCAAGATCAGAAACCAGGACTTTCAGGTTTGGTAAGATCTAAGCTGCTGCCATCACACTAAAAAACAGGCATTTTTAGTCCGTGCTTCAAAGAGGGGCCTAACACCTGTGACAAACAGCCCCACCATTGTCCAGACAGGAAGATTTTCAAAGGGAAGGAGTTCGAATCTACAGTCCTCCTCTTCTGCCCTCCTGGGGCTAAAAGGGAAAAGCGTTAGGAACCTGATCCCTACCCTTCCAAAGTAAAGAGAAACAGAATGGATACCTGGCATAGATGAATGGAAAAAGTCACTATTTCTTTCCTCTTTTCTGTACATTCTAATTCTATAAGGGCCTACAACATTTAGATAGATACTATCCATATTCCCTGCGAAAAGTAAAGAAAGCCCACAATAATATTCTCTACAAAATCCTAAAACTTGAAACACATGAAACCAGAGCTGTCTGGCACAGAGCAGCTTGAACTTGGCTTCTCTGCACCAACTTTATGAAGTCCTCAATTCCACACATAGTACACAAACAGTGAAATGCCATGGCTCCTGAAAACAGCTCCTTAAAAAGAGAATGCACAGTTTTCAAAATCTTGATACCAACACTCTGCTGCTCAGGGCTTCGAAAGGCCATTCCTGCTGACCACCTTAAATATTTGTGGTTTTGATCTGGCAGCTTCTCTGAAACTAAACACATACACTTTCTCAGTGTAAGTCCGCTCACTGTAACTGCATACCACTTTGGGAACAGGAATTCAGGAGAGCGTAACTGCATAATTAGGCTCCAACACAATTGAGCTTTTGATTTTGTATCTACTTCTGAAAACTCTCTGCTACTCTGAGTTTGGCAACCCCTCCAAAACCCAGTCATACCAGAAGTGTGAAAAGCAGCAACAATGAAGTGACAATTTAACTTCCCTGCTACTGGCAGGACACAGGATGAGCAGCTGGGACAGAGCTCAGAAGACTTCCCTCCCTCTAGGCCTGAAAGAGCCCTAGAATCCACATGGCAGCAACAGGACTAAGGCTCTGCAGATCATAGTGTTTCCACCTGGCAACCTCTGCCAACCTTGCAGGCCTGGGAATGGATCTTTTTAAGGGAGAACAGCAGCCATATATCCGGACCTGTGCTAACGATGTCTGGAGGCACTGAGGTCCTCTGGTGGGACTTATATAATAGGAGAAGCTGATTCTCATGGGTATGCTCTTCACATTTCCAAATGCTCAATGCTCAAAGCAAAGGAAAAAGGAGGGTATCAATGGGAGAGAACAGCATAGCAGGAAGCCGATACTGAAAAGCACACTTGGGCACATATATGCCACATGCATGCACACACAGGGTTCTAATTAGCCCATGACCAGAGTTCTGTATGCTTTTTAAAAGCTTTTCCTTGGGACGCCTGGTGGCACAGTCGGTTGAATGTCTGACTCTTGGTTTTGGCTCAGGTCATGATCTTGGGGTCCTGGGATCAAGCCCCCAGGCTCTGCACTCGGCATGAAGTCTGCTTGGGATTCTCTCTCCCCCTCTCCCTCTGCCCTGCCCACTTGTGCTGTCTCTCTCTAAAATAAATAAATAAAATCTTAAAAATCTTTAAAAAATCTTAAAAAAAGAAGTTTTCCTCAATGGCTGCCCTAGCTGGCTCAGTTGTTGGAGCATGCAACTCTTGATTTTGGGGTTGTGAGTTCGAGCCTCATGTTGGGTATAGAGATTACTTAAAAATAAAATCTTTAAAAAAATAAATTTTTAAAAAATAATTTGAGAAATTAAGTGGAGTCCTATTTTTCTCCACTGAGAACTTCTACCTTGACTTCCTACAAAAAACAAAAATACTAACAACGGAGAAAGGACAGAAGGGTTTCGTAACATTACTTTCACTTCCTTAACAAGGTAAGATACTCAGTATAGACTGAAAAACTCCCTCTTTCTATATCCTCAAATGATCTGAAATCTTTCACAACTGACAGACTTGATGCAGCTTCCCAACCCAGACACATTATAAAGAAACTTCCAATTCACTAACCTGGCCCTGATGTGGACAAAGCCAGGGCCACTCTACTGGGCTAGGAATAGCACCACATCACAGGAGAATCCCAATCTCCTTCCGATTCATGGCACAGTGTCAGTGTGTTTGGAAGCCCTAACTCTGAGTGGAGCTGGAGTCCTGACTTCCTCCCTCCCCTAGCAAAATGGTGGACCCCACAGGAGTAGAATAAGAGCAGAAGAGCAAAACATCAGCAGTTGAAATGGCTTCCAATTCTAAGACTAGAAATAAAATTCAATTGGTAAGCCAAACCAAAGATGAAAATTACCCTTTTGTGCCCAATCAATCCCATCACTCAGCCAGTGACCCCATAGGGATCACTCCAGGGAAACAGCTTTCATAAGCTCAATGCTTTATGAGAACTTCAGCACACGTGAACACAATCACTGATCAGAAGGCAGACTTACCGCCTCTCCCCGTTGTGCTCAAACTTGATTCTGACGTCACTCTGCCAAAGGAATGATAGACAGGTTAGCAAGTTCTCTGGCATGTGTTATCCTGCCGTTCCCAGGGAAGCTTCAGGGAGCCCGTTAGCAACGTTAGGCAAACATCCCTGATGGCTCCTGTTCCAGTTTCTCACCTCATATGCATTCCTTTCCAGTGAGTCGGGAGCCTTCCAGTTCTAACCTCAGGAGCAACAAAGATCCCCAAGTGGCTGGCCCAGCTCAGCTGCTATGCTCTAACAGGTCATTTCTAAGTTCTACACTCTATTTCCACAACTGGCTCTGGAGTTTCTCTCACCATATCACCTCCTGCCCAGGAATCCTTGGCTGATGTGGCTGAACAGAAAGAGAAACCTTGGGATGGATACTTCCTAGCTATGGGTCCACAAGCAAGTTACTTGTCCTCTATGAATCTTAGTTTTTCCATGTATACAGTACACCTACCTAATTTGCAGAGCTGCTATGAGAACTAAACAACATAATGTAAGTAAAACACCTGACACATAGTAGACATGCTATGAATGGTTGCTGCTGCTACAGATTTCCATGTCCCTTTCAAGACCACTCCCAGTGGGGTAAAGTGGAACCCTGGACAAGTTACTTTAGAACTGCTCCCAGATTTGTCCTAAATGACCATCATGGGTAACCTATAAACTGCAGGAGGACATGAACGACATCTATCTTGTTTCTGTATCATCAGTAACAAGCAAGGGGAATGGTATATAATATCTGTGCTTACTATTTATTCAAATGGATTAACTGGGTAAAGAACAGAATTGTGTAGAGTGTAAATATCAGAAACAGGAGGAAGTAGAAGCATCAGAATGTTAAGAAACAAATCAAGGAGGAAGAGATATTGTAAAGAGCAAACAAATGACTCAAGGGAGTTTAAAATGGCAGGAAAAGGGAAGAGATATTATAGAAGAAAAGGACAGGTATAGAGAAAAAAGAAAAGTAAGACTGTCAGGAAACCAACAAATAATAGAGATGGAGGAGAGAAAGAGTGCATAGTCAGTGATGAAAAGTATACTGAGAAAGAGAAATTAATAGACTGTGGCTTGGAAGAAAGAAGATTCCAGAGTATCTTTAGATGAGAAACACAGAACAGCGAGAGAAGACGACAGAAACAGGACAGAATGTCAAAGGTAGGGTGGGTACATAAAGGACTTCCTTTTCCCAAGAGATTAGAAGGCTAGAATTCTCTTCCAGTCCACTGAACTGGACGGGTGGTTCTAATTCACACTCTAAAAATGATGGAGGACCTCAAAGAGCTTTTGTTTATATAGATTATTATCTACTGATATTTGCTATATTAGAAATTAAAACAGAAAATTTATTTTATTCACTTTAAAACAGTTAAAAATATCACATGTTAACATAAACACATTGTTATAAAAATAACTATATATATTTTTAGAGTTTAGTGAGAGTACACAAATCTCTTCAATGCATGGCTTAATAGGAGACAGCTGGGTTCTCATGTCAGCTTCTGGTTTTAATCTGTTGTGATAACACATATCATGTAGCCTCTGCAAAACTCTACTGTACATTCTTAAGAGAATGAGGGTGAAAAGGGCAAGTAACATTTTAGTATTAATAAGAAAATAGTTTTGACCTCATGGACCCCCTGAAAAGTTCTAGGGAACTTCCTAGGGATCCCTAGACTACAGCTTGAGAATCACTGAATCAAAATATAAGAATGTGCTCCTCTATCCCATTATTTTAAAGACGAGGTGGAGTTGGGGGTCAAAGAGCTTCATGTCCCTGAAAAGTTCACACACTAAACAGTGGACAGCAAAGTTCCCCTGACCTGCAATGTGATAACTCTTCAAAACACAGCCCTGCTCTTGCCCTCTCATCCTTTAATGTAACATATGGACCACTTTCTCCATTAATAGTATATGAAAATAGCTAATATTTATTGAACATTTACTGTGTACTAAGCCTTGTTCTAAGCATGTTACATGTATCAATTAAACAAATCCTCACAACAGATACTATTATTGTCCCTATTTTACAGGAGAAATTGAGTTACAATGAAGTTAGATAAGTTCCCTCAAGGTCACTATGCTTTAAAGAGCAAGCCAGGATTCAAACCCTGGAAGCCCAGCTCTTAACCACCCATGCTATGCTACAACTTAAGTGTCTCACAGGCAGAGGAGGTTTATTTTATTCTCAGATGCAGGCTTCAATGGGAGAAACTATCAAAGGATCTTTTTTGATCTTACTTTATGGAACTCACGGAGGAATAATGGAGTCAGAACCAGGAGACTGAGGTACCAGTCATGTAGTAAGGTACAGGGCCTGGGGAACCAGTAGTGGAGGCTTTGGCTGAGGTTGTGAGTAGACAGGGATGGAGGAGGTAGAATGGGAAGGCGGTGTGCTCCATCTGGTCTGCACTTACATGTGCATGCTATCATGCGTGCATGTGTGGATGTATTTGTGCAGGCGTGCATGCACAAGCAGAAAGGTGGGACAGCGCTGCAGAGAAAGTTATCGTGCGGATTTAAGGTTCATGCAAGTGACGGCAGCTTTCTGTCTTCGTTTTCTCCTTCCCTGAAATGCTGAGCAGTTAGCATGGCAAGGGCCCTCCACAGCACAGTGCCTGTGACAGGCTGCTGTGCACCGACATGCCACCTCCAGCTTCCTACACGCTCTAGTCCCACAGCCAGCTCTGGAGTTACGTGAGCGCTCGCCAGTCTGCAGCCCCGTCTGTCCCTGCAGGTGGCTTACCACAGCCTTTCACCTCCGGCTGTGCACAGCCCAGCACACCTTGGTGTAGCTCTCATTATTCCTATTTTTTAGTAATAGATTCTATTTTTAGAACAGTTTTTGATTTTCAGAAAAATTGAGGAGATACAGCCCACATCTTCTTCCGACCAGTTTCCTCTATTATTAACATCATACATTAGTATGGTACATTTGTTTTTGTTACAGTTAATTAAACAATATTGATGTATTAACTAAAGTCCATTCAGAGTACCTTAGAGTTTATTTCTGTTGATTTAAAAAAAAAAATTGTAGGGGGTGCCTGGGTGGCTCAGTCAGTTGAGCTTCCGACTCTTGATTTCGGCTTAGGTCATGATCTCAGGATCGTGAAATCGAGCCCCAGGTCGGGCTCTGTGCTCAGTGCAGTCTGCTTGAGATTCTCTCTCTCTCCCTCTGACTCTGCCCCTCCCCCTGCTCGTACATTCTCTCCCTCTCCCTCTCCCCTTCAAAATAAATAAATAAATAAATAAATCTTTAAAAATAAATAAAAAATTTGTATCCTTCTGTTGATTTTTATCTAACTTTTTATAGCAATAAAAAAACATATAGCAATAGCTCTTAAACTGGGACACTATACTTTGATGCACTTAAAAAGGAATCCCCTCTGTCCCTTTGTGGGACTGAAGGAACTAAATTTATTTCATCATGGCCATAATTCAAGCACTATTCTATGTGAATTCAGTTAGAAGGGGAATTAAACTTTTGCCTTAAAACATAAATCACTCCTACTCAAGACTAACCAAGCCTGTGATTAGTAAGCAGTGTAAACAAAGATGCCCAGCGCTCTGAATCCCTTCTCTGATGTGGTGATGGCCTTTCCAGAGCAGGATGCCTGCATGTACCACATGGTGTGCCCGCATCTGCCAAGTTCCTAAATCTGAGCTCCCCCTGTCAGGCTGACCAGAATAAGCCATGGATAAGGAAAGTTCAGAGAAAGATCACTTTATTCAATTCCTCCTGCCAACCATTCTCCTTGCCTCTCTCAGACATTTCACACTGGTGGCGAAGTCCTCTTTCTCTCCTCCCTTGCCTTCTGTGACTCTTCCCAGCCCAGACAACCTGCCACCACTCTAACCACTTCTGCTTCTTTGCTGGTTCCTATTCCTCAGGCCTTCTCCCACCCCTCCCCCAACATGTGACTGTTCCTTGATGTTTGGGTTTTGGCCTCTGGATTTCTCCCCTTTCCTCACATCTTCTCTTCAGTAGGAATAAAAAAATAGGCAACTTATAAATAGAAAATACCCAAATCTCTGACCAGCCCCAATCTTTCAAGCAAAACTTCCTTAGTCTGCCACGTAACTAAGGCAGGTAAGTTGTTGTTAAGAATGTAACACTAGAGTCAAACCATCTGGCTTCAAATCCTGGCTCTACAACCTCCTATCTGTATGATCTTGAATTTGACTAACGTATCTGTGACTCAGTTTCCTCATCTGTAAAGTGTAAATAGTAACAGTATTTATCTCATGGAGTTATCAAAAGAATTAAATGAAATAATTAGGAAAAGATACGAGAACAGTGCCTGGCACATAGTAAGTGCTCAATAACTGTTAACACACGTCCATTAGCCTTTAGCCAAAACCTGTGGGGCCAAAACTGTTTCAGAGTGCACTTTTTAGGCTTAGAGACGCAGTATACATGTCCATATATGATGCAGTGCCTCCTCCCAGGGGAGGGTGTCTGGGGCGGCACCTCCACAGCAGAGGCAGAATACGAACAGGTATTCCCCACGCATCTCTGCATTGCTTAGCCTCTCTTGAAGTTAGTTTAGGGCTTTATGACTAGTTCTGACCAAGAGCTGGGAACATCACTGAGTTCTATGCTCTCTTCCCTGGCAGCCACATGTCCCAGGTCAGTGTGGCCGCCCTCAACCAGGGTCCTGACTGTGGGGAACACTGTCTTCCTCTTGCCCATACTAGGCATAGTGTTAAGTCACTGAAGATTTGGGGTTTTTCTGTTAACACAGTACAAGCTAGTTCTTATAGTGAAAAGTATGGATGCTCACAATAAGTGGAATAAATAAAGACTATAAATAGCCCTGCATCCACTCAAGCCAGGTTTTGCTGCCAAATGAGTTTGCCACAAATTTACCAAAAAAAAAAAAAACCTTTCAGTTTCCAGTACTCTTTGGATTTCAGAATTGCAGATAAGGGACTGAGGACCTGCAAAAATCACACACACCCATAATCTGAGTTTTTTTTTTCACTATGATCTCAAACTCAACCTGGCTCCATGTATGTCTGTACCAGCCAACCTCCTAAAGTGGTCCCCTTCTCAGCACTGCCATTTCTCACATTAGTACCACTGCTCCCTTGGCTGCAGACTCAAACCTCTGAGTTCTGCTTGATTCTTTCCTTCCTCCCCCCCTCCAATTCTCCCTTCAAAGGCCTCTGATATAGCACCCCACCTCTCATTCTCTGTCCTTTCTCTCACTGAGCCCCTTTCCCCTCACCCCTGGATTCCTAAGGGAGCCTCTGTACTTCTCAGATCCCCTTCAACACATTCTACATCCTTCTATAGTTTCGATCATCTTAACCACAGCTTTCACCATGCCCCTTCCTTGTTCAAAAAGTAATCAGTGACACCCCTGACCTGTGGAATAAAGTCTAAATTCTCAGCTGTCA
This sequence comes from Neomonachus schauinslandi, assembly GCF_002201575.2. Classification (NCBI taxonomy): domain Eukaryota; kingdom Metazoa; phylum Chordata; class Mammalia; order Carnivora; family Phocidae; genus Neomonachus; species Neomonachus schauinslandi. The sequence goes on along the minus strand of NC_058417.1, from coordinate 44,995,565 downwards.
TTCAAAGCCCACTGGAATTTATGCTCACTAAGTTTACCTAGCCATCTCACACTGTTCTCAGCAGGAATGCTCTCTCCAGCCCAATCATCCTGAAGTAGGCCATGTTCATTCTTTCCCCTAGGCCTTTAACCATTCAGTTACCCGACCTGGAGTGCCACCCTTCCTCCTTGCCACCTAACTCCTTAACAGTGCAAGTGCTACCTCCTCCAGAAATGAGTCTGTAACTCCTTCGGCTCAAGTTCACCTTTCACTTTCCTGGTGTCCTATAGCACTCACTATCTGTACCATATATTTAGGCATAGTTGCATCCTACCTCAGTTTTCTTTCTTTCTTTCTTTCTTTCATTCATTCATTCATTCATTCATTCATTCATTCATTTATTTATTTATTTTAGAGAGAGAGAGAGCACAGGGTGGGGGAGCAGAGGGAGAGAGAATCCCAAGCAGACTCCCACTGAGCACAGAGCCTGATGCAGGGCTCGATCTCACAACCCTGAGACCACAAGCCCAACTGAAACGAAGAATTGGATGCTTAACCAACTGTGCCATCCAGGCGCCCCACCTCAGTTTCATTTTTTCATATATTTCTCATTTCCCAATAAGACTGTATGATTCTCAGGGTACAGGGAACATATTTCTTTGTACGTCTAAGACGCTGGACTATAGGCACATATTGAACTGAAGGAGAGGTGCCATCCTTGCTAAGAAAAAAAGTTCCAGTACAAAAATTCAGGTCTAGACAAGTTCAAGTCCACAGCCCATCAAATAACAGTGAGGGCCATGCCCAGGGGCACAGATCTGGGACCTTAGCAGGGGTGCGGGAGTAACTAACTAGGATACCAAACTTTTTTTTTTAAGATTTTATTTATTTATTTATTTGTCGGAGAGAGAGAGAGAGCACAAGCAGGGGGAGCAGCAGGCAGAGGGAGAAGCAGACTCCCCGCCGAGCACGGAGCCCGACTCTGGACTCGATCCCAGGACCCTGGGATCATGACCTAAGTTGAAGGCAGGCTCCTAACTGACTGAGCCACCCAGGCGTCCCAATGATACCAAACTTAAGTAGAAATAACCTTCTCAAAGTCTAAACTCAACAAATGAACATGCAACCCAAGAGAGCTCCCAGGAATCCCCACAAAAATCAGAGTTTATTAAACAAAGGTTTGTGAACTAATTTGACTTGACAAAGGCCTCAGATAGCCATTGTTCTGAGTGCCCTCTCTGATTCTGTAGACCTCCTTTTCCCTGTGTTTGCTAGGTATCTTTGATGGCTCCCCCATCTTTGGCACTGGAGCCCTTACTTTGCCAAAGATAGTCAATAAATGAGAAGGAAAAAAAAAGGACAATGAAAATAATTTTGTGTGACTCTGGAAAGTCCTAAGAGATGAACGGAAGAGATGATTATAGAGCAAGATTCTCTGCCCTAGTTCTTTCTATATTCTCAGTCCTTGCATTTTATCTGGCATGCAGGGGCATTTCAGTAAGTGTCTAAATGAATCAATGATTAAATGGTATATTGCTTATCTATGGCAGCCTAATAAACCACCACTGTACACACACACACAAATAAATGTAAATATATATATATGTATATAAAATATAAGTAAAGCAACTATCTTACAAAATAAAATATCAGGCTTATATATTGCTTTATGTTTTATTTTCAAACTAGCCAGACTATCTTATCAACAACCCTTGAAAGAGAAAGGAAGTCCTGAAGAGCCAGGTCTATCACAGTAAAAGCAAAAGACAGTCTGCTCAATCGCTGACCATACTGGAGGAACAGCCCCTAGAATTCTCCTCCTTCAGAACTGATAGCCAAGAGTTCTGCCCTGCTAGTGCCTGCAATGAGGAAAGCAACTTTTCCATTCTGAAGCACCCACTAGTGAACATCTGCAAAGTCAGACCCAGCAGACCCTGGGTTCTGTTCAAGCCTTACCAGTTTGATAAGATTTGAGAGAAACAGGAATTAAAGATTCTATTTTGGGCGCCTGGGTGGTTCAGATGGTTAAGCATCTACCTTCGGCTTAGGCCATGATCCCAGGGTCGAGTCCTGGGTCGGCTTCCCTGCTCAGGAGGGAGTCTGCTTCTCCCTCTTCCCTCTGCCCCTCCCCCCTGCTCATGCTCTCTCTCTCTCTCTCAAATAAATAAATAAAATCTTTTAAAAAAATAAAGATTCTATTTCTTCCCCCACTGGGATTTTTAGAAATTAGGCTAGCTTTAGAAGTTTGCAAAGGACTTTCTGATAAACAGGAATAACAATCCAATAAGGGTAGAAAACCTTGACCCTTTCAGTGCTATGACAGTATACACAGTTCTGATTAGAAGCTTTCGTTAGAGCTCATACCGCAATGCCAGAACAGAAGTGATGTAATCACTACCACTTTACATCTGACATTTGTTTCACAATGTACAAAATGCTTTACATTCTATGATCTTACAACACCTTTAAGAGGTAGACCCAGTGGGTATTATTATGTCTGTATTTCACATGGAAAAACTGAGGTTTAGGAAGATTATCAGACACAGTAAAATTACTGTGATCAGGAGTCAGAAGATGTGGGTTTGCTTCCCGGCTCTACTCAATACCTTTGCGTAAGCACTTTGCAAATTTTAAAGTATTATACATGTACTTACGACTGTTATTATTAACTGTTGTTGAAAGTACTCTGTACACTGTAAAATCCTAGGTTAATAGATTAGTAATAATGACTTCCAGGCCAGTGCTCTTTTCACTATACTAAGCTGTCAACTTCACAGAGAAATTGCACCTGCAGATAAAGCACTGTGAGTTGATGACCAGTAAAGGGATGCTGCTCATCACGGCCTGCAAAACTGTCCACGTGCCGCAGCCACACCTGGGATGGGCCACACATCTAAGAATGTTCAGCAGGCTCTAACCAGGCTGTAGGCTTCCAGGGATCTAATGTACAGGAGGAAGAAGAAGAGAGCACAGATCCTACCTCCTAGCAAACAGTTCATAGCTAAGCTCCTCATTGCCCATACTTCCATAGCTGCTCAGAATGCTTAGTTGGTGCCAAATGCATTCTTTTTCAATTAATTACCTAGCTTGTTCACTTAGGGAAGAGGATGTCTGAAGTCCTACCAAGCAGAGATACTAAGTTAGGTTTTTCCAGTTCTTCCAGGCCTCAGCGCCCCCCCCAACATTGAACCCACAGCTCTTCTGGCTTTCCTTTGCCGTGTCCAGCTTGAGCCCCATGAGGTGATGCCAATCTCAGCTCTGCCTTGTAGCCAATACAGCCCTTCTCACGCTGAAGTAAGCACTCTTTGCCTCTGTCGGCGCCATTCCCTCCCTAAATATGCAACCTTTCCTGCTGGCCAAAATACGTGGTTACTTTCAGCTGGAACTCTGCAGTTTGAATCTTTAGCCCTATTTGACATTTCCTAGCTAATTTGGCATCTCTTAGCCATTCAAATTAGGTTTTAATCTTTCATTCCTCTCTCCCAAGTATGGACCTTTCTGGCAGAAGAACTGGTAATGTAGAAAACGGTTTAATCCTATCCTAAGCCCAAGCAAATAAAAACAATAATATTAATAAATATGGATTCACTCTGTAAATTGTAAAGTCCTATGTTAACAGATTATTAATGTCACCAGACTCTTAGGCCAGGTTCTTTTATTTTATTTTATTTTATTTTATTATGTTATGTTAATCACCATACATTACATCATTAGTTTTTGATGTAGTGTTCCATGATTCATTGTTTGCGTATAACACCCAGTGCTCCATTCAATACGTGCCCTCTTTAATACCCATCACCAGGCTAACCCATCCCCCTACACCCCTCCCCTCTAGAACCCTCAGAGTTTGTTTCTCAGGGTCCACAGTCTCATGGTCCGTCTCCCCCTCCAATTTCCCCCCCCCTTTTTCCCTTCCTACTATCTTTTTTTTTTTAACATATAATGTATTATTTGTTTCAGAGGTACAGGTCTGTGATTCATCAGTCTTACAGAATTCACAGCGCTCACCATAGCACACACCCTCCCCAATGTCTATCACCCAGCCACCCCATCCCTCCCACCCCCCACCACTCCAGCAACCCTGTTTGTTTCCTGAGATTAAGAATTCCTCATATCAGTGAGATCATATGATACATGTCTTTCTTTGATTGACTTATTTCGCTTAGCATAATACCCTCTAGTTTCATCCACGTTGTTGCAAATGGCAAGATTTCGGGGGTTTTTTTTTGATGGCTGCATAATATTCCATTGTATTTATATACCACATCTTCTTTATCCATTCATCTGTTGATGGACATCTTGGCTCTTTCCATAGTTTGGCTATTGTGGACATTGCTGCTAGAAACATTGGGGTGGGGCGCCTGGGTGGCTCAGTCGTTAAGCGTCTGCCTTCGGCTCAGGTCATGATCCCAGGGTCCTGAGATCGAGCCCAACATCGGGCTCCCTGCTCAGCGGGAAGCCTGCTTCTCCCTCTCCCGCTCCCCCTGCTTGTGTTCCCTCTCTCGCTGTGTCTCTCTCTGTCATATAAATAAATAAAATCTTAAAAAAAAAAAAAAAGAGTTCCTTTAAAAAAAAAAAAAAAGAAACATTGGGGTGCACATACCCCTTCGGATCACTACATTTGTATCTTTGGGGTAAATACCCAGTAGTGCAATTGCTGGGTCGTGGGGTAGTTCTGTTTTCAACTTTTTGAGGAACCTCCATATTGTTTTCCAGAGTGGCTGCACCAGCTTGAATTCCCACCAACAGTGTAGGAGGGTTCCCCTTTCTCTGCATCCTCGCCAACATCTGTTGTTTCCTGACCTGTTAATTTTAAGCCATTCTGACTGGTGTGAGGTGGTATCTCACTGAGGTTTTGATTTGGATTTCCCTGATGCCGAGCAATGTTGAGCACTTTTTCATGTGTCTGTTGGCCATTTGGATGTCTTCTTTGGAAAAATGTCTGTTTATGTCTTCTGCCCATTTCTTGATTGGATTCTTTGTTCTTTGGGTGTTGAGTTTGATAAGTTCTTTATAGATTTTGGATACTAGCCCTTTATCTGATATGTCATTTGCAAATATCTTCTCCCATTCTATCAGTTGTCTTTTTGGTTTTGTTGACTGTTAGCTTTGCTGTGCAAAAGCTTTTTATCTTGATGAAGTCCCAATTGTTCATTTTTGCCCTTACTTCCCTTGCCTTTGGCGATGTTTCTAGGAAGATGTTGCTGTGGCTGAGGTCGAAGAGGTTGCTGCCTGTGTTCTCCTCCAGGATTTTGATGGACTCGTGTCTCACATTTAGGTCTTTCAACCATTTTGAGTCTATTTTTGTGTGTGGTGTAAGGCAATGGTCCAGTTTCATTCTTCTGCATGTGGCTGTCCAATTTGCCCAACACCATTTGTTGAAGAGACTGTCTTTTTTCCATTGGACATTTTTTTTTGCTTTGTCGAACATTAGTTGACCATAGAGTTGAGGGTCCATTTCTGGGGTCTCTATTCTGTTCCATTGATCTATGCATCTGTTTTTGTGCCAGTACCATACTGTCTTGAGGATTATGGCTTTGTAATAGAGCTTAAGTCCGGAATTATGATGCCACCAGCTTTGCTTTTCTTTTTCATCATTCCTCTGGCTATTCGGAGTCTTTTCTGGTTCCATACAAATTTTAGGATTATTTGTTCCATTTCTTTGAAAAAAGTTGATGGTATTTTGATAGGGACTGCATTAAATGTGTAGATTGCTCTAGGTTGCATTAACATCTTCACAATATTTGTTCTTCCAATCCATGAGCATGGAACGTTTTTCCATTTCTTTGTGTCTTCCTCAATTTCTTTCATGAGTATTTTATAGTTTTCTGATCCTTTGCCTCTTTGGTTAAATTTATTCCTAGGTGTCTTATGGTTTTGGGTGCAATTGTAAATGGGATCAACTCCTTAATTTCTCTTTCTTCTGTCTTGTTGGTGGTGTATAGAAATATAACTGATTTCTGTGCATTGATTTTATACCCTGCCACTCTACTGAATTCCTGTATGAGTTCTAGCAGTTTTGGGGTGGAGTCTTTTGGGTTTTCCACATAAAGTATCATATCATCTGCAAAAAGTGAGAGTTTGACTTCTTCTTTGCCGATTCGGATGCCTTTTATTTCTTTTTGTTGTCTGATTGCTGTGGCTAGGACATCTAGAACTATGTTGAATAGCAGTGGTGATAGTGGACATCCCTGCCGTGTTCCTGACCTTAGGGGAAAAGCTCTCAGTTTTTCCCCGTTGAGAATGATATTCACTGTGGGTTTCTCATAGATGGCTTTTATGACATTGAGGTATGTACCCTCTAACCCTACACTCTGAAGAGTTTTAATCAAGAAAGAATGCTGTACTTTGTCAAATGCTTTTTCTGCATCTATCGAGAGGATCATATGGTTCTTGTTCTTTCTTTTATTAACGTATTGTATCACGTTGATTGATTTGCGGATGTTGAACCAACCTTGCAGCCCAAGAAAAAGTCCCACTTTGTCGTGGTGAATAATCCTTTTAATGTACTGTTGGGTCCTATTGGCTAGTATTTTGGTGAGAATTTTTGCATCCATGTTCATCAGGGATATTGGTCCGTAATTCTCCTTTTTGATGGGGTCTTTGTCTGATTTTGGGATCAAGGTAATGCTGGCCTCATAAAATGAGTTTGGAAGTTTTCCTTCCATTTCTATTTTTTGGAACAGTTTCAGAAGAATAGGTATTAATTCTTCTTTAAATGTTTGGTAGAATTCCCCTGGGAAGCCATCTGGCCCTGGGCTCTTGTTTGTTGGGAGATTTTTGATTACTGCTTCAATTTCCTTAGTGGTTATGGGTCTGTTCAGGTTTTCTATTTCTTCCTGGTTCAGTTTTGGTAGTTGATACATCTCTAGGAATGCATCCATTTCTTCCAGATTATCTACTTTGCTGGCATATAGTTGCTCATAGTATGTTCTTATAATTGTTCGTATTTCTTTGGCGTTGGTTGTGATCTCTAGATCCCTCTTTCATTCATGATTTTATTTATTTGGGTCATTTCTCTTTTCCTTTTGATAAGTCTGGCCATGGGTTTATCAATCTTATTAATTCTTTCAAAGAACCAGCTCCTAGTTTCGTTGATCTGTTCTACTGTTCTTTGGTTTCTATTTCATTGATTTCTGCTCTGATCTTTATTATTTCTCTTCTCCTACTGGGTTTAGGCTTTATTTGCTATTCTTTCTCTAGCTCCTTTAGGTGTAGCATTAGGTTGTGTATTTGAGGACTTTCTTGTTTCTTGAGAAAGGCTTGTATTGCTATATACTTTCCTCTTAGGACCTAGGCCAGGTTCTTTTCATTACACTAAGCTGTAAACACATCTCCCTCTGAGGTTTCCCTACCCCCATTTCACCCCATCCTTCCTGGAAATGTATTCACTGAGACTTTCTCCCCATTTCTGCTTTTGGATTTTGCTGAAGAATGTCCCTCCTGGTCAGAAGCTGAACATCTGCTACAATTCCCAGAAGCGACCATTCTACAACCTTGACTTTATTAAGAGGAAAAAGTGATCTTGACATTTTCATTGCCTTTTACCCAATATTAGCATAAAACTTTGAGCTTCCATTTCTAAACAGCCACGCTAGTTCCACAGCTTCACACTTCCCCCAGATCTCCATGCCTCCTGGAATAGAATCTTAGATAGGATTCCCACTGATGAGTTTATCACAATGTGTAGAAACACATGATCTGTGTGGAGGAATGAACGTCCCAATGAATCGCTAAACACCTCCAAGAATGCACTTCATTTCTTGCCCAGCAAGCCAACAGTCCCTTATATAATATATAAAGTTGTGCTGTCCAAGACAGTAGCCACTAGCCTCATATGGCTATTTAAATTAAAATTAAGTAAAATTAAGTAAAATCTAAAATTCACTTCCTCAATGGCTCAATAGCTACATGTGGCTAGTGGCTATTACCCTAGACAGCACAGATATAGAACACTTCTATCATCACACAAAGTATACTGGACAGCACTGACAGAGGCTGCTTATGAATAATACTGTTTTGTGAAATGGTGACTAAAAGCACAGAACATAGGTAATGAGTAACCAGTACTCCCTACAAATCCACTAAAATGACTTGTCTAGGAAATGAACGTCACACTCTTCCAGCACTTGGATCAGATCTGAAAGCACATTTTAGCTTTATGGGTAATTTGGTTCCTTACCAAAAATTTCTTTTTCTCACTGGCCCCTGCACATGAGCTTATTGTTACTGTGGGGCTGTTCAGAAGGGCTGAGCTGCTGCTGTTGTGTTTTTTCTTTAAAAACAAAAAGACTGAGGTTAATAATTTGTACCCTCCATGCAACAGAAAAAATTTGATGATATTCAAGTAAATTGTGGGTCCTCAGAGCCAGTACCTCTTGTTAAGATTACTTCCTAACCAATAGGCAATCCTTTTTCACAGCCTTCTCCCTTCATAACCATGCACTTTACTTTAATAACACAGCAGCAGACACAGTACAAGATCAGGACTTTTCTTACAATAGCTTTTACGTTCTAAGCAAAAGGATCTCTAAAAGGTAATCTCCCTTCAAGGAATGATCAGGGACCACCATGCGACCCTCCTCTTCCCAGCCTGGTCCCTTTGGGTCTTCCAACTCAAGAAAGCTTCCCCTTTTCACCTAACTGATATCCACGCTAACAGCCCCATTTGGAGAAAGATCAGCTGACTGGAGCAGCACACTCCACATAGGAAGACAGGAAGGAAAGTGAGGTCATTAGGCTCAAGCCTGGGGGAGGGGACTCACTTCTGGTAAAATGCTCCTTCCAAAAGCAGCTTTGAATAGGAAAGAGTTACAGCAAGGCAGAACCCACACAATTAGACAGAATAATGTATGAAAACAGTACAAGAATGGGCCCTATTCTGTCGTTCCCCCAGTTCTGTAAGGTAGCCATAAAAATAAAAGCAGCTTTCTAAGCCAATCCTTCTGTTATATCATGATATAAAAGGACTCAGGGTCCCTAGTTTTCCTAAAGGCAGGAAATACTCTGAGAGGCTATATCTAGCAGACCTTAGACAGGAAAAGTTCTAGGGCCTTACTCTTTCTCTAGGAACCAAGGATTCTTCTGAAGAATTGGTAAACAAGGTGCAAATGAGGAGAAAGAGAAGGTTAGCTGATAAAGAAGAGAAACACAAGGGAAAATGGCATGGACAAATTTTCATCAAACACACCAAACATAGGCATATGATATAGCACCAGATACCCAGTAGCGAAGAAAGTGCTCCATCATTCACTCCTCTCTGCAGGCCAAAGTACCCAGGAATCAGGGAGTTCGTAAATGACACTGGAGGTGGGAAGAAGGTTCTCAACAGTGCACGGGTTTAAATGTTAACAAAAATAGGAACTGTTTTCCTAAAGAAGTACACTACTCGCAATAAAATAGGCACTCAGCTACCCAAGTTAATATAAGGGGAAACAATCATAAACAACAATAATAAAATCACTCATTGTTACCTTTAGAATATACTACATGACACTTTATTAAATAAATTTCCCTTCCTAATTATATTTTATATAAGTTAATACTAATTGATTAATTTTTCCTAAGTGTATACCGTAAGGTAGTTAAAAAACTTTCTGAATTAGAGATTATGAATCTGGATTAAACATTTGCCAAATAATCAGTAAAGGAAGAGTTATATGAATACTCTCTCTAAAAGTAAAGGAATTACTCTTATTCTCCGCAGATGAAACACTAGGCACAAGGTCAGATGCACAAGGCTCTGGGCCTCTAGATCGTGACCCACATGATCTGGTATATATACCATGACTGGTATATATCACTTACCATTTAACAGACTGTGAAAGAAAGGGGCCAATAGCATTCAAGCCTGGTAGTAGAGTATCCTTGGCTTCTTCAAATATTTCCCATTTGAAAACCCCTCCCCAGCAATTTAGTTGGGTCTGCCATGGCCACACACACCTGCCTATTTGGGTGACCCGTGTCTTTGTTCTTCATGGTCTCATATCCAGGCACCCGGGGACGTCGGCTCATCTGGAGGGCCACCAGATCCTTCATGATTGAGTTCAATGCCTCCTGTTCATCTGCAACAAAAGAGAGCACATGGGCTACGATACTTCAATAAGGACCATAGGCAAGTGTTGAATCACTATATTGTACACCTGAAACTATTATTACACTGTATGTTAACTAACTGGAATTTAAATACTAATACTCAGGGAGTTCTGCCCAGGTAAAATGACAAACTCTGTAACTATAATCACATGCATCTGATGTCTGAAGAGTAGGTAACTGAGGTCAGACTATGGCTACTTATATTTTAATTGATTCTTAACAAATCTCCAATCAGATTTCTGGCAGCAATATTTACCAATTCACCGGTGGCAAGGGAGGTGCTCAAACAGGGCAACTCTTCCAGTGTCAGAGAAACTCAACCAGGAAAAACAGATGAAAAGTTGCACAGTGTAGTAGGGTACTGAGTGAAAAGATGAATTCACGGAGAGCTGATTATGGGTCAGAGTCACACACAGACTTATTCTTAAAGCATCCCATGTAGAAAAATTTTAAAAGGAACCTAAAAAAAAAAAAAAAAAAAGTACCAAACAAGGCCTCAGGTAGCTGCTTTGAACAGAAGTTGTTTTACAAGCCTAGTCTTTGAACGCCCCCCCCCCAAATCTTTACAAGTTTATAGGCCTTCTGCTTCCCACAGGGAAGCCAAAAGGCAATTCTATTGTTTTTCTTCCCTAACTGACAAGCAATGCATTGTCTCTGCCTTACTGGCATTACTTTTAATCCCCTTTTCTTGAAATAGCATAGAGTACTAGAATTCTTCCGTACTGAAGACAACTGGACAAAACCCAGAACCCAAACCAGCCCAATTCCATGTTTTGCAAAATTCTCCCAGGTCCTTCAAGAGATCCTCGTCTACTCAAATAGCATTTGGGAGTTGAAAATAAATCTGTTGATCTGGAAAGGAATATGAAAGATGAGTTGTTACACATGTTCTGGTGACAACTGAGTCACTTGGGGACCTGGAGCACACCTTAAAAGAAGCAAGTACAAGAGACTCGACCCAGAGAGCACCTATCTTTTGTCTTTTGTCATTGGGTTCCTTGGAAATGTTCTAACACCTTGTGGAAAGAACATCATGAAGTACAGAAAGTAAATCTGTGCTATTTGCCTCTTCCCCCTTCCAAATCAAATGTGCTCAGGTGCCCTACACACCCTCTGAGGAAGTGCAAGAAAGGAAGGAGAAGGGTGCCCATGTGGAGGTTTTTGCCTGCTCATAAAAGTAAAATCAGACTTAAAATGTGCAGGAAAAACACCAGTAGAGTAGCTTCCCATCTAATTCCATTTCAAAATATATACCAAAGTATGTTTGAGCATTGATGTAGGGCCAAAAGGATAAATAAATGGGACAGCGAATGTAAAGGAAGTGGGTATCTACAGAAAGACATGTCAGAATTAAAACACATACATCCCAAGATAAAATACACAGTCACAGTGAAAACAAAAACAACACAAACACATACATCCCATCAATTATTTTATATTTTCTAGCGATTTCCCCGTAGGCTCCTTAAAGAAAGGGAACTTGCATGATATTTTGTTTTGTTTTGTTTTTTAACCTCCCAACCAAGATTTAAAAATTAGAGCATAACATCTAAGCTAGGAAGACTGGCTTATATATACAATATGCATAGGCTTTTATATTAAGTTGGCTTACATACTATTTAATATATGTGTGTACAATTTTGGGGCCAACTGTAGCAGTAAATTGGGATCACTATAAAGAGGATTATGACTGGGTAGGTGTTTTCTGAGGCACATCCAGTGATATTCCTAACAGGAGAACACATGGAGTTTTCAGTATCAAGGTAACCACCCCGTGAATTGGCAATTTCTGTTGTTGTCTCAACTCAGATACTGAACCTAGATGGATGTGAATATACACACAGACGCACAACACACATGCTTTTCAAGTCAAATCCACGACAAGTAGAATTACAGAATCATTTCTAATTCTATACAAGATGATGCTATTATAAGAGCTGGTTTATCAGGTTGACAAATTCGGTTTCCAGGAAGCTAACCAATTCTTGGCATTACTTCATGGATTAACTTGTTTGGTAGTTCCACCACTGAGAACACACTAGAGGAATGGTTTGGCACTATCTCCTAAAAGTCAGGATAACTGACAGAAGGGACACAAGGTTATTGAATCTGATTTTTGTCAAAGTCGAAAACAGGTTCTTAAACTGATACTTCAAACTGAGGATGTGGATAAAGACAGGAAGTAAATCAAGTGGCTCTTTTAGGCATTTCTTCCTGGATTGAGATTTTAACTGAATTATTAACATTCTACAAAAACAAAAACAAACAAATTTTTAAAAACAAATAGCAGCTTTCTTAGAGTGCAGCAGTCATTTATATGCACTTTGAAGTCAGAAAGACCTGGATTTAAGGAGGCTTTGAACAAATCACTTATTCCCCCTAAGCCTCAGTTTCCTCATCTGTAAAATGGAGATAATAAAAGTATCATCTCGGGGCACCTGGGTGGCTCAGTTGGTTAAGCGACTGCCTTCGGCTCAGGTCATGATCCTGGAGTCCTGGGATCGAGTCCCACATCGGGCTCCCTGCTCAGCAGGGAGTCTGCTTCTCCCTCTGACCCTCCTCCCTCTCATGCTCTCTGTCTCTCATTCTCTCTCTCGCAAATAAATAAAATCTTAAAAAAAAAAAAAAGAAGTATCTCACAGAGCTGCTGTAAGAGCTAAAGGACAAAGAACTTACAAATTATTCCTCATGGTACCTAATACTTAGTAAAGCTAAAAAAAAAAAAAATGCTGGCTATTATCATCAATGGAAAAAGGTCAGTGGGAAAAGACTGTACACTACTTAATCTACCCTAATGCTTAATTTTATTCCTGACTTTTTATTAGGCATTAACAATAACCATTTACTGAGTACCAATATGTATTATACATTAGATAGTTTCAAGCTGTTCAAACTCTAGGGATAAAAGAATGAATGAGACCCAAATACAAGGTTACACAAATAAAGCGATTGACTTAAGACAGTATACAAACCAGAGTACATAAACACGCATGTGTAAAAAAAATTTTACAGTGAGTAGCAAGAGGTTTTATAGATGATTTTACATAATTACTAACAGAATAAGGATTCTTTCCGAAAAGCAAGCTGTTCCAGCTACGCAGGAGAGCTTAAAAAATGAAGTGAAGATGAGAAAGGACCTAAAAGCAAGTGAGGGGACTGAGGGGAAGAAAAGCGGGTCAGGGACTGATCCTCAATGAGCAGTAATCCTTATTGAGTAGAGTAGGAAGAAGGTATGCTGGCAAAGAAAACTTTAACAGGGCTGGAAAAAAACAAGAGTGACACCCAGCAGTCAGGACCAAAGAAGGACAGCGGCAGGCATAGGCCAGGCAGGTCCAAAAGAGTGGTAGAGGCAGAAACAAAATTTTAAAGGGAATCAAGAAGCTGGAGATTAAAAGGAAATTGGAAGTAGTAGAAATCAACAATTCATTTGTGAACTTTACACATGAACAACTTGAAGCTGGGGTAATAGTTAGTGTGCTATAACCTTGAAAAGATTTCCTGAGGATGGAGGTGGTTTGACACACTTAAAAGCTACCAGGAAGAAGCACAGAGGAAGAAGTTCATTCTAGAGATTAAGAGGTTATGACTATAGAGGGAAGGAGTATTCATAGAAAATAGAAAAGAAGGGATCTATGAGACAGGGATTAGAGTTCAGGCTTAAAAAGTGGAAGCTCTCAAGCAGTCTTAAGCAGACAGCTATCCATAATTATCCAGCAGCACGGACTTTTTCTTCTCCGGATACCCTGACCTATGGTCTGGGGGCTGCCAGGCAACACACTCCTCTCTCCTTAGCTCCGGCACGAAGTCAATCTTGCAGACTGAACTACTACTTCTATCTAAAAGCAGGGTCTTAAGGCACTCCCATTTATGAATTCCCTTGGCTAAAAACCCAGAAAAGTTTCTAGTAGCACCAACAGACACTGTTGTCCTGTATGACATCTGTGTACTATGTCAGACACTCTCCCTTTTCCATATATACAAATCCCCAAAGTAATGTTTTAATTGTTGTTTTCAATTACCTAACATTGTTATTTCTTCATGTGGCCAGTGCTCTACCCAGCACTGCCGGATCGTCTGATCGCACTGCTCACCCAGGAGATGCTGTTTTCAGTGTCCCTGAGTCAGATTTTACTATCTTTTTTTTTCTTTCTTTAAAGATTTTATTTATTTGACAGAGAGAGAGAGAGCATGAGCGAGCACAAGCAGGGGGAGTGGCAGACAGAGGGAGAGGGAGAAGCAGACTCTCCACTGAGCAGGGAGCCCCATATGGGGCTCGATCCCAGGACCCTGGGATCATGACCTGAGCTGAGGGCAGACGCTTAACCAACTGAGCCACCCAGGCGCCCCCAGATTTTACTATCTTAATCTTCATGACATTTCACATACCCCCACTGCCTCCACCTTGTCAGTACCCGGGCAAACATCATTTTATAGTAAGTACAAACAAAAGGCCTGAGCCTCAATTCACAAGAGACTTTTTTCCTTCATGGACATGGTTGAACCTTTGCTAGATCTCAAAGTCAAATTCTGGTATTTTTCTGTTTCTGGGATATAACAGCCCTTCGAAAGGAACTGATCGTTCAAAATATATTTATTTTTTATTTTTTTTAATTTTTTAAAAAGATTTTATTTATTTATTTGGCAGAGACAGAGAGAGCACAAGCAGGAGGAGCAGCAGACAGAAGGAGAGGAAGAAGCAGGCTCCCCGCTGAGCAGGGAGCCCGATGCGGGGCTCGATCCCAGGACCCCGGGATCATGACCTGAGCCAAAGACACTTAACCTACTGAGCCACCCAGGTGCTCCTGACAGTTGGATTTTATTTGATTTTATTTTTTATAAAAGATTTTATTTATTTATTTGACACAGAGAGAGACAGCGAGAGCAGGAACACAAGCGGGGGAGCGGAAGAGGGAGAAGCAGGCTTCCCGCTGAGCAGGAAGCCTGAATTGGGGCTCGATCCCAGGACCCTGGAATCATGACCTGAGCTGAAGGCAGATGCTTAACTGACTGAGCCACCCAGGCACCGCAAGCAGCAGTTTTCTTGGTTCTGTTTATATAAGCTATTCCTTTAGTCTTCGCACATTTATTTATAGTCTCTTATGTGTCAGGAACAGTATTAGGCCCTATATCTGCATTTATCCTGCCTTAAGAAGTTACTTTAAGAAGGTAAGGTGAACTAGAAACATGTAAACAAGTCAGTACAAGTGGTATTGTAGGTACTTTATCAAAATGGTATAAAGGTGCATAGGAGCGAGAGATCAATTCTGTAGTTTTGGGATTGACATACATAATCCTATAGTTTCCAGACCTTTAGGTTAAATTCATTAAACATTAAAATAAAATATAGCGGTGATATGTTGACTCGTATGAGGAAGCAACAGCTTACTTTG
This sequence comes from Neomonachus schauinslandi, assembly GCF_002201575.2. Taxonomy (NCBI): domain Eukaryota; kingdom Metazoa; phylum Chordata; class Mammalia; order Carnivora; family Phocidae; genus Neomonachus; species Neomonachus schauinslandi. Next base: position 44,980,101 of record NC_058417.1, on the reverse strand, counting down.
TAATATGTATTTTTAAATTTGGGGGCGCCTGGGTGGCTCAGTCAGTTAAGTGTCTGCCTTTGGCTCAGGTAATGATCTTGGGGTCCTGGGATCGAGTCCCGAGTCAGGCTCCCTGCTCAGTGGGGAGTCTGCTTCTCCCTCTCACTCTGCCTCTCCCCCAGCTTGTGCTCAGTGTCTCTCTCACTCTGGCTCACTCTCTCTCTCAAATAAATAAAGAAAATAAAAATAAAAAATAAGGGGCGGCTGGGTGGCTCAGTCGGTTATGCGTCTGCCTTTAATGCTGACTCATTAAATTGTGACCCCAATTTCAACCAAAACAGTTGTTGGCCAGAGTCTAGATTGTCAGGTTGTCAGATTCTAGACAAGCTGAACTGACAGCGGTCTAACTGGGAGCTCACAACAGCCCTGGAATCTTAGAGACCCAAGGTGTCTGTAAATCACAATGATTCTGACTTCCAACCAAGCTATCAAAGCAGAACCAACCCATCCTTAATCCTGTACTCAGTTCACTATAGTTTCCTGTAACATTTCCAAGTTGTTACATGTTTTTCAGTAACACTTCCCACTAAGTTTCAGACTGCATTTATAAAAAGTCCAAATGTACACTAGTGAATTAGTCTCAAGTGTTATTAACAGCATTTGCCACTATAATTACTAAAACTGGGAGAGAATTCTAGTGACCAAGAAAAATGACCAGTCAATCCCAATTTTTTTAATAACCACATAGTATTAAAGCCAAAAAAAAGAAGCATATCTCCATATTTCCTATTATTTACAAGGATAAGTGTACTACAGGGATGAATGTAGTTCCCACTAGAAATTTACTGGGGCTAACAGCCAATATAAAATCTAACCTGTTTTTATTACCAACCCAAGCTGTCAAACAAGCTTGAGTCTGGGGCTTTGAACAGCTCAGGAAAATACGACTGTTAACCAAAGAACCTGCAGGGCAGGGACTCCAATTAGTTTTGATCCTTTCCTCACTGGGCTTAAGTTTAACAAGTATAATGAAACTATTAATAAGTCTGTATGTCTCGGGCGCCTGGGTGGCTCAGTTGTTAAGCAAGTGCCTTCGGCTCAGGTCATGGTCCCAGGGTCCTGGGATCGAGTCCCATATTGGGCTCTCTCCTCTGCGGGAAGCCTGCTTCTCCCTCTCCCACTCCCCCTTGCTTGTGTTCCCTCTCTCACCGTGTCTCTCTCTGTCAAATAAATAAATAAAATCTTTAAAAAAAAAAAATAAGTCTGTATGTCTCTCTTATCAACCTCTTGCTGTATCACAGTTTACTTAGAGCCACAGCAACTAAAGAAAACTAACCTGGGAATCTGAATTTTCATCATATACATCACCAAAAAGGAAACCAGTACTTAAGAGAGAGACTGTGTGTGTGTGTGTGTGTGTGTGTACACAAATCCTTTGTGAACCTTTTATAAAGTAAATTAAAGATCAGGCTCTGGAAGAATTCAGTATTAGCTCTAATGGCATATCAAGGTCATCTACAAAAAAGAGAGAATGGTATGAGGGGAACCCGCTGAAGAAAGCTAGGCAGTAGCTCTTAAACCAGCTTGCCTAATTTTTTCGGCAGCCACCAAGCAAGTTAGTTCCCCTCTCACTGCCTCAGTTTCTTTATGTAAAACAGACAGTGGGAACACATGAAAAGCAGAGTTCCTGGTCCTCTTTTCTTTGGGGTTCTGGCCCCTACCAATATAGTTCCTTTCCTCCCCATCACTTGTCTCTCCATAAACTCATACACTTAAAATAGTTTTTAAAAATGTCTTGAAGGGGCTCAGTCGTTAAGCCTTCGGCTCAGGTCGTGATCCTGGGGTCCTGGGATAGAGCCCCGCATCGGGCTCCCTGTTCAGCGGAAAGTCTGCTTCTCCCTCTCCCGTTCTCCCTGCTTGTGTTCCCTCTCTCGCTGTCCCTCTCTCTGTCAAATAAATAAATAAAATCTTAAAAATAAAATAAAAATGTCTTGAAATGTGAAAACAGGCTGACATCCATTTTCAGGTTGGACATGCAAATATAATCAACAAATCTGGGCACTCTTACTGATTCAGCAGTCAAGAAAGTGGGGAGTGGGAGTCTGCCCATCCTCAAGTATTACATACTCCCTCTCGGGACTTAAGACTGCCCTCACAAGACAAAGAGGAAAGACTATCACAAACATAAGTTCACAAACCAATTCAAGGACTGAGTTCAATCATCAAATTCCAAAACACAAGATAAATGTTTGAAGCCTGGGGAGGACAAGAAGAATTATGTGCCCCATTTATAGTAAATGTTTGGTAAGTATTTGTTGAATTATGTATTTAAATACCAAGCCTTACTAGGTTCCTTTTATGCTTTCTGTCACAGGAGACTTACCCCAGAAGAGCACACGCTTTTGAAGCAAAGCATGGGAAGGAAACAGTAAACCCAGCAAATGAACAAACCCATCCTTTACTGTACAAGGGCAGCGCAGAATAGAACAAGGCAATTCATTCAAAGGCACAGTGTAGAGACAGGCAGCAAAACAGTATCTGCTCAATGTGATACAGCATACACTTAACCTTCTACGAAACGACCTGACCTTGCTACAGGGCAAAGCAAATATTAACGTTCCCTCTTCACATGCATGGCACTTCACAGATACAATGAATGCCTTTGCAAAGGATCCTTTCATTGTTGAGGTTTACTCCATGGTTATTTAGGACAATACCAAATACTTTGCAAAACTTGTGATTGTGGACAACAGTAACACAATAACCGATCCAACAAGAGAAACAAAGTACATCTAAAATGTTATTTGCTTCTTAACCTAGTCCAATAATCATTTGCTAAATTACCAAAAAGGACAACGAAATAGAATTCAGTTCAAATGCCGCGTGTGGAAGGCATTAAAAGCGTTTCTTAGATTACATCTTCACAACTGAAATTTCAAGTATTGATAAAAAGGAAATGATTTCATAGATTCTTTTGTGCAGCGAATGCTTCTTTTAAAAGTTACATAATTTCAGGGATACCGCTAAATAAAAATAATGGATGTAAAACACTGCAACCGGATTTTTCAAAAAGTAGGATGTGGATTATAACTGGCAGTCCCCGACCAATTCCTAACCTCCAGCAATCTGCGTGCGGCTCGCATTTCTCAACCGCGCTGTTGATAACAGTGATTGCCGTTGTAATCACCTCCCAGCCTATCTCCCCGCACGCCCTCCCCCCTGCGCTGGGGCGCGCACAGGGCTCGAGAGCAAGCCCCGGGAACTCTCGCTGGCCGGCCTGTGTGAGCAAAGGGAAGGAAATGACACAGGCAGGAAAAAAAAGCAAATCAAGGAAAAGACACAACAGCAGCTGGGCCTGCACCAGCCTCCAGCCCGGGCCCCACACTGAGCTCCCGCTCCCCCGCCCTCGGGCTCGCGGTCCGGCTCGCTCGGGCCGGAGCGGGCTGCCCCGCCGAGCACGGGCCCTCGATCCCGCCGCCGCCGCCTCGGGATGAGCCCGCCGCGCGGCCCAGAAGAAGGCTGCCCAGTGGGCTCTGCCGGCCGGGACCGCCCCGGCGGGCCGGGGAAAACCGAACCCCCGCCCCGGCCGCCGAGCCGCGAGCGGGGCGGGCGGGCGGGCGCCGTCGGTCCGCAGCCCGGGCCGGGCGGGCTGTCCATGCCTGTCAGGCGGCCGCCCAGGGTCCTCCTCCCCTCAGCCCGGGGCGGGGCGACGCGAAGCAGCGCGGGCACAGGCCGGGGCGGTGGCGACACTCACCCATGGTGGCGATGGCGGCGGCGGCGGCTCGGGCCCGAGTGTCACCTCCGCAGCCGGAGCTGCATGCCGGGGGCCCGGGCGGCGGGGACGGCAGCGGGCCTGGCTCCGCGCGGGGGGCGCGGGCTGCGCTCGGGGCCCCCGCCGCCTCCCCAGGCTCCGGCTCCGGCTCCGCCCGCGGCCGGGTGCTGTGGCATGGGCAGGGTGGCCCGCTACATCCCCGGCGCTCCTCGGCTCGGCCCAGCCCGGCCTCGGCGGCGCCGCTCGGCCCGCCCGCCCGCCAGTCTCTCAGTCCCTCAGCCGCTCCGTCCGGCCACCGTTCTCCACCTCAGGAACGCTCCGAAAAACAAACCGCTGGTCGCGCAGCTCGCCCCCTTGTCTGTCACTCACCGCAGCGCCCGCCAATCCCAGGCAGTCGCTGGACCTTCGTACCACCCCCACTCACTTCACCAGCCAATAACAGGGAGGAAGTCGCTGCCCCAGTCTCCCCCCAACCCCGCTCTCTCCCCAACACCCTAACTCTCAGTCGCCAGCTAATCATCAGCACCACACGATGAACCAATCCCGCCTACTCTCGTAGGATGCCAATGGGCGAAGCCAAGGCCGTTTCCGAGGGCTGTCTAACTGCCTGCCAATCATCGAAACAGCACCCGGTTCACTCTCTGCTAGCCAATCACGCAGAGGGCTCTGAGCACCCGCCTCTGCGCATCCCTCGCCGTCTCGCCCTCCCTCTCTCCCCGGGAGGTGTTGGTTGCTCCAATCACAGCTCGCGCGTGAGGCTCCGCCCACATTCCCACCTCCCGTGGGTCACTGAAGGCTCGGCGGGCGCGCGGGCTGGCGCTGTTCCCCTCCGGCTACTTTGGGGCTGGAGTTTGGGAAAGCGGCTGGAGGGGCCGTCGGCCTCCCGCCCTCCCTGCTCTCGGCCGCCAGGGTGGCCCCTGAGTCCGGCGTCCTGCTCCTCCCTGTGCCCGCACCGGGCGCGCAATAAGCGGGGAGGGTTCAGGCTCTGAGCGCTTCCCGGCCTGTGGCCACCTCTGCCGCCGGATCCCCTGACAAATCCTCCGGTCCGGACGCTGCGCTTGCCCGGAGGCAGGGGCGGCCTCACCACTGCCCGCCTTTTCCTGGGTCTCCTACCTCCGGGGTCACACCCTCCGAGGGGCTGGGGTAGTACTGGAATGTGGGTCCTCGGAAGTCTGGGAGTTCCGCTGCTGGCCAGGGCCAACACCAGTAAGTGGCAAAGTCAGAGAGGTTCTTTCGGATAAAAGCTTTTTTTCTTTGGTTATGAAAGCAATACAAGCTCTTCGAAGTAAAACTGGAAAAAAAAAAAAAATTCCACCCCAAGGATAATTTTATCTCTTTCCTACCAAGATATACGTTTGACAAAAACAGCTTCATATTGTTTTGTAGTATGCTTACATTTTATTATAAGTGTTTTCCCGTGCCACTGAAATATTGTTCCGAAACAATTGTACTGGCTGCATATTTCAAAATAGAGAATGACCATAATTTCTCCAACCCTCATTGTTCAACATTTTATACACCCAGGTCTTCAGATGCCAAGTCCATCACAATCAATATGGGCTCCCTTCCTCTAGTCCTTGTTCCGGTGTTATACAAATCAGACGCCGGAATAATCTTCCTCTGATGCCATTTTCAACCGTCAACTAAGAATCTTTGGTGGTGGCTTTGCCTTGGGTGCCAAATCTCTCAAGAATTATCTTGGACTCCTCTCTTTCTTTACACTCCCTCCTCCCCCCAATATTTAATCAGGCCCCTTGTCCTGGTTTTTTTTTCCCCCCTCCCCAACAAGCTTTTAAATCTGTCATTCTCCCACTTGATTAGATCCCTACCCAGTTTATTGTAGTTCCTGACTATAATAATTTTTCTGGGAAGGGGAGAAAGAAAAAAGGGAAAGAAAATTAATAATTATGTCATTTATTATATGCCAGGCACATCATCTTATTTAATCTTTCCAATAACTCTGAGGTAAACAATACTATTGGCATTTAAATGATGAAATTGAAGCTCAGAGAAGTTAAGGACCATGTCCAAGTGGTAGAGCCAGGATTCATACCAGGTCTATCTGCCACCCAAAGGTCATGTTCTTGTACCAGACCAGTGTTTCTCAACTTTTTCATTATCCGCCCCCCCAGGAGAAAATTTTGCATTACTTAATTAAATGTAAATTCTAATGAGAGAAATTAAATACTAAGGAATAAGATTTGGTCAAGTAGGGTTGAGCTTTGAAGGCCACATACCATTGTATTATCTAAGATTTTTTTTCACCCCTTAATCATTTTTCACTCCACTGGGGTATCACCTTGGTGAGAATGTGTGTAATAAGCCAATGCTGGAGGTCCCAATCTACCAATCTGAAGCTCATATCTGACCCTTAATTTTATAGACCTATGAGATAAATAGAAAAACAGAACTATGCAAGTGGAAATCTAGTACTCACTCCATTGCCTGTATTGGAAGGGTTATTCAGCAGCTTCTCTTAGAATGTCTGAAACACATCTCCAATTTCACAAGTTTCACACAGAACTCTTTATCCTTTCCCCCTCCCCCTAAAACAGCCTGCTCCTCCATTTTCCAATTATTAAAATACAAACCTAGAAGTCTTCCTTGGTTTTGCTCTTTGCCTAACACCCCTATATCTAATCCTTCAGCGGGTCCTCTCCCCTCTGGTTTCAAAATATATCTGAATCCAACCACTTCTCATCACTACCACCCTGGTCCAAGCTTCTACCCTCTCCTGGATGACTGCCCTAGCCTCCTAACCCGTTACCTTGTTTCCTCTGTGGTCACCTAAAAAATGATTCTCTACACAGCAGCCAAAGCAATCCTTGTAAAATGTAATTCAGATGCCACCGTCCTGCTGTTAAGCCTCCAATGGCTTCCCGTTGCACTTAGAATAAAACCCAAACTCTTTGTCATGGCCTTTAAGGCTCAAGAGGAGCTGGCCCTGCCATCCTCTCCTACCTCATCTCTACCTCTCTCCCACGATCACTCTTCCAGCCACACTGCCTTCTTACCACGTTTTGGGCCTACCAAGCTCAGGACCTTTGCACTTTCCATTTGTTCTACCTGGAATGCTCTTCCCCAAAGTGTTCCCATGGCTAATTCCTGCATTTTATTCAGGTCTTTGCTCAAATGTCAACTCTTTTGAATTTCTAAGCACCCCATCCAAAAGAGCCTCTCTCCTCTCCACCATTCTTTATTCTGCCTTATTTTTCTTCATAGTGACTAAATTGTATTTTATTTGTCTTTCCTCTAACTACAATGAACATAAGCTGTGTAGCAGCAGGGATTTTGTCCTGTTTACTGCCTTATCCTATCACCAGCACTTAGAATAGTGCCTCACACATAGTAGAGAACCACAGTACAACCACATAAGTCTTTAGCTGAAAAGAGCCTTATGACTTTCCTTCCTTCTAGTAACTGCTTCCTTTCCATTATCTGTCTCTTAACAGCCATCTCAAACATTCCCATGCTGAAGTTACCGTACTAGACTTTCTTCTGAGCTCCCAAGACATCATCCTCTAGCCTCCCATAGGCACCTCAAATTCTACAGGTCCAAACTGAATTCATCATTTTCCTCCATAGTTCCGTATTTCCTCTGCCATCTTCAGTTTCACAAGTTGGCTCTGTGAACTCTCTACCTTGGAGAACTCTTCCTCTCCATTTCCCTCCTCCCACAGCTAACCTTACCAATCTGTCCATTCCTCTCCCACCCTCAGCTCCACCATTCTAGTTCAAACCCAGTATAACAGTGTCTGCTTACATCACAGGGTGATCTTTCTAAAACGGACACCTGATCCTGTCATGCTCTGCTTAAAAACTTTATAGTTTCCTATTGCCCTTAGGATAAGTCAAATATGTGGATGTAGTTAAGAAGGCCCTTCAGGACTCAGGCTATGCCTCTCTAGCCACAAGCTTTTCCATTTCCCACCTCTGCCAGCCCCATCATTCAAATTCTATGTTCTGGCCACACAGAACCACTGGAGTTCATCTCACCTCCACACCTCTGCATCTGCTATTTTGTTTTAAACACTCTTCTCCTCCACTCTTCCCCCCACCCCCATTCTTTCAGGAAAGAACTAAGCCTGAACATCACTCCCTCCATGAAACCCTTCCAGACAAATACTCACAATTCTGGGTACCAGAGCACCTAGTACTTTCTTTATCAAAGCACCTATCCCACTCTGTTGTAACTGCCTTTAAGGAAGTAAGCATAGAGACAGAAGCTGTCATTCAAATTGGTATGCCGAGCATCTTTCACAGTACATTTAAAAAACAAACATTTCATTTAAAAAACAAACATTTTCTTGAATAAGTGAACCTCAACTGGGGTTGTTAGTAGTTGAATGTAATCTCCACAAGTGTGCCCTTTTAGTTTATTTTTTTCTCTTTCTATATTGTTTCTCTCCTCACTCTTCATTTTCCCCATGTGAAGCCTCCCATCTGGGCCATGCCTTCTCAAGTCTGTTCCCCCGGTTTCACACTGAGTAGATGCCCCTGGTTAAGTACCCGAGTCATACCTGATCCCAAGGATCACAACCTGCCCCTAATGCTCAGGGCTTCAGGCAGCTTGATGTACCAGCTGAACATTTTCCTTTTTCTCTTTCAAGAGCATAGGGATACTTGGACACAAGATAGGGAATAATAAACATGAATGAATTCTTTTCAGGGATAGCTCAATGAATTTGGTATTAAACAAGAAAACAAGGGGTGCTTGGGTGGCTCAGTTGGTTAAGGGTCACACTCTTGATTTCGGCTCAGGTCATGATCTCAGGGTCAAGACTGAGCCCTGCGTCAGGCTCCAAGCTGGGTGTGAAGCCTGCTTAAGATTCTCTTTCTCTCTCCCTCTGCCCCCCACCCCTGCTTATGTGCATGCTCTCTGGGGAAAAAAAAAAAAGAAGAAAGAAAAAACCCAACAAAGCTACCACCTGATTTGGTGAAAATTCTTTTTTTTTAAAGATTTTATTTATTTTTATTTATTTATATGAGAAGAAAGAGTGAGCATGAGTGGGGGCAGAGGGAGAAGCAGACTCCCCACTGAGCAGGGAGCCCAATGCAGGGCTCGATCCCAGAACCCCGAGATCATGATCTGAACTGAAGGCAGATGCTTAACCAACTGAGCCACCCAGGCACCCCTAATGAAAGTCCTTCTAATTCAGAGGTAAAGAATATATTCAGATCACTAGTTCAACCAGTTATTTTATCTGCATTATTAAGGAATGATGTCTACCTCAGAGAAGATTTTTACAACTGTGATATTTTATATATTATTGACATTAACTAATAGGGAAAAATTGCTTTTCATTTAGAAATTCCATTTCTATAAATTTATCCTAAGGAATACTAGGCAAGTGAGCAAAGGTAAGTAATGTTCATTGCAGCATCCAGGATACATTGTGAAATGAAAAAAACAAAAACAACTTATAAAGCAGAAATGTAGAAGGTGATCACATTTCAGTTTTAAAAAATGTTCATTCATACTTAGTGGGGGTGGGGGAAAGGCCAACATTTATTGAGCACTTACTATTGCCAGGCACTGTTTTAAGTGCTTAACATATGTTAACTTACTTGTCAAAATAGCCCTATGATATAGGTACTATTGTCCTCATTTTATAGACGAGGAAATAGATGCAAAGAGGTTAAATTTTTGTCCAAGGTTGCTGGCAATTGGCAGAGTTTAAATCTGTTCCCCAGCAGATTGGTTCCAAGGAGTAAAATAATACAGAGTAGATTGTTAATGGTGGTTATATCTTAGGAGGAAGGGGGTAGGGAATCCCCCCATTTGAGGGTCACTTATTCATTCCAAAAACACAGACCTCATTTGAGGGTCACTTATTCATTCCAAAAACACAGACCTCTTTCACATGGACAAAAGAAAGACAAAAAGCGGAAAAGCAAAAACTACTATCCTGTTCAGCGTCTGGGGAGGGCATAAGGGGAGAAAGCGGTTCCGGTCAAGACTAGTATGGTATCTATCATAACACTCACTCTTGCCAGACCTACTGGCTCATTTATTTCCTCTTCAGAATGGCTCCAGAGGAGTCCCCAGGGATTCAAATAAAAGCCTACAAGTTGGGGTTTCTTCAAGTGTGAAGTTTTATTCACTGTTGTGCTATAAGTTTCAGAGAGTAAAACAAAACAAAACAACAAAAGAGTAACTCAGGCCATGGCTGAATTTCCATTGTGGGCTGGAAGCAGAGCCTTCATGGTTCCTGTTCGATTTAGCTGGGGCCTCTGGCAAAGGGAAGGCGGCTACATACCACGTGAACACTTCTTGTGAGAGTCAAGGCTATGGACGGAACCTGTCACAAATACTCCCATCCCATGGAAAGGTCACTTGAAAGTGAGCTGAAGCCAGCTGCAAAGCACTGAACGATTTTGTCTGCTAAGACAATGACCAAAGATAAGGCCAAGCCAAGACCAGATCTCATTCTTTGGAGTTTAAGGTATGCCTGACTCCTGGCCTCTCACCTGCTGTCACCCTAGCTGGACAATAATGTGACTAGTTTTCTTTTTTTAAAAATGTTTCCCCTGATAAAATATATGATTATAGAAAATAAAACTCAGTGATAACATCACCACTGAGAGATAACCAGTTTTGAGATTCTGATACACTTCCTTCTACTCTTTTTCTTTTAGAGTTCATAAAGTATGACTATATTTTTAAAATTGGGACCATATTATACACATAGCTTTACATCTTTGTTTTCCACTTTACATTGTAAACATTTTCTGACATAAAATTTCTTCAAAAAATAATTTTTAGTGGCAGAATAATGCATATCCTCTCTACTTAACTATTCAGTTAAATAGTTACTTAACTATTTAACCTATGTAGCTAAGGGTCTCTTTAGCAGTCTTAGAGGCAGAACAGGTCCAAATAAGGCTTCATTTCTGCCTTTCCCATATTAGCCACAGGAAAGACTGCAGGGCACCACCAGGGGTCAGTGCAGAGCCATTCAAAGCCTTGCTGTAAGAAAACTGGTTACACAAAAATCCTGATTAGCAAATCCTATCTATTACATTAGAGGACTATTCACATGAATAGCCAAGTTCCCTACCAGAGCAGACTCTCCTGGTGCAGATTTCTCAGATCAGAAATTATCAGATTCTTCCAAATTATAATTATATTAAACATTTACAAAACAACTATTTTTATAAACCAAGGTCTATCAATGTAAGGTGTAGTATTAGACCTATTCTCACCTGCTTGGCTATGAGACCATTTGTGCATAAAATACTTGGCCTGATTATTTTATAGGTTTGCTGTGAAAATAAAATAAATAACATGTAAAAGTATCTTATAAATTACAAAGCAGCACTTAAACTTTGAAGTGCACTATTTGGATGAGTTATCTCCTTTAAAAACTAAAGAATGTGGGGCACCTGGGTGGCTCAGTTGGTTAAGCATCCAACTCTTGATTTCAGCTCAGGTCATGATCTCAGGGTCATAAGATCGAGCCCTGCGTTGGGCTCAGTGCTGAGTGTGGAGCCTGCTTGGGATTCTCTCTCTCTCCCTCTGCCCCTCCCCCTGCTCTCTCGCTCACAAATAAATAAATCTTAAAAAAAAAAAAACAAAACTAAAGAATGCCAGGTGGTATCATGATTATGAAATTAGGTATAAGAGATATGCTTTGGCATTTTGTGGGTTATTTCATTGGTTTTTCTTTCCTTAGCCTTTGCTCTCCAACTGTTAAAGTCATCATGGAATTAGTAATCTGTTTTCCTAGAAGCTGAAGTTATCATTTATAGCCAGCCAATTTGGTTTTTGTTCTCCTCATTTACCTGAAGCTCCTTCAGGAAAATTACTCTGATCTCAGAACTGGCTTACACGACTTATGAGTAGGTGAGTAACAGGGATCAAAAAGCCATTTCTCACCCAGCCTTTGGAATATAGACATGCATACTTCTGAAGGAGATTATGTAGCTACCACCAGGCAAGGGAAAAAATCCAAACATATCCCCATCCCCTTCTTTCTGCCCTGATTGCAGTTTAGGGGATGCAAAGACGTTGCTCATCATTTAAGATTCCAGTCCTGGTGCTACATTTTAAGACCTGGACATCATATGGCTATAGAAGGGAAAAATGGGACAAAGGGCCCCTTCTCCACCTGATGACCAAGTCTTCTGGGTCCTGCCTAGTACAGAACGAATTAAGGGAGAATAAATGATCAAAAAGCCACTCCAGGCCTGACATGTGTGACAGGCCCCTGCACAGGTGACTGGCACTCCCGGTCTCTCTAAACCCAAAAGTGACACTTAGGAGCCAAAGGTACGAAGGGTCCTCTTTCCCAGCTGGCTAGGCTCTGACTCAGTCCTTCACCCTCCTTCTACTCTCATTTCCTCTCCAGTTCCGTGCCGCATCATTTGGCAGCAGGGATGAAAAGGAGCTAGGGCGGGCATTCTGGCGATCAAGTAGCTTTCAAAGCCAGCTTGGCGTAGCCTTTCCTGAGAGCAGTCCAACCTGCTGACAGGTCTGCTCTGACCAATCTCAGAACACATGGGGCCTGGGTGAAGCAGGGCCTGGGAGTCCCTTATCATTGGCACTTGATTTCCTACTGTGTTAGAGCCTTAAGCTGTCTGGCAGAAGGAGGGCACAGAGGCCCCAAGAAGAGAACAAGGATGCACGCACAGCAGTTCACACTGCCCTAGGGTAGTTCCAGCAGACAGCAGTCCTGTGTCTGACCTCTGAGGTCCTATGTCTTAGAGCAGGATCTAACACAGGGCACCAACTGAACAGCTTGTGCTCCTGGTTAAGTGCAGTTCCTGGTACACAGGTGTTTGACAAATACTATTTGCATGATTAATGACAGCTTTAGGCCACCAGACCAGCATTAGAGCACAGAGTGGTGCCTGTAGAGAGCTACATTTCTCTGGTCAAAAAAAAAAGGGCTGGGACTGGAGTAGTGAAACTAAACCTACAGACTTCAAAGGAAGTCAAGAGCATCCCAACAGCTGGATAAAAACCCAGGAAAACTCAAGAGCCACACAACAGGAGTGTAGCAACTCAGATCAGTCACATTATTTAAGAGCAGTTTCTAGTACAAGGGCCCTCAGGGCACCTGCCATGCCCACAAGGGCCAACTTCCTAAGATCAGAGTCTGGTTAGCCGGCTGGCTCCACCCTGCAGCCAGGAGGGCTCTGAGACACCAGCAGAGCTGACAAAGAGGCCCCACGGAGTTGGTGATTCCCTTGGCCACAAAGCTGCATGTCTTGGTTTTATGCCTCCTAACCTGCTAGGCCTCCAATCTGCTTCAGTCTCAGAGTCGCTGCAGAAGCCTGTGCTCCAGAATGAGCTGCCAGTTGCCTAAGAAGGCACCCAGGGGCACATAGAGCCTGGTTACTCAATGTTGTCATAGACCTGGATCACGTCGTCATGGCTGCCAAGAGCCTGGATGAGAAGGGCGGCCTGCTCCAGGTCGGGGTCAGCCAGCTGCACCTTTGTGTTGGGGATGAATTCTAGTGAACAGGATACCGAACACAAGCCCAGGGAGTCCAGCTTCTTCCTCACTTGATGCAGTGAAGAGGCATCACAAATAAACTAGGGCAAAAGAAAGTCAAGAGGTGAGGGGCCAGGAGATAGCAGAATAAAGCCAGTCAGAACTCTGCAAAACCTGAATGGAACTACTGTATGAATCACTGTGTTTAAGTTCTTAATAGCAGAGATACAGTTTTCAGAGTTCTGAATCTTTCTAGTAGTCCTGAGTAAGCCCTATCTAGTATTTGCTTAATAAATGCTTATGCAATACGTGAACTCTTTATGTCACTTGTACCCCAGGGCATGAGAAAGAAGAAACAGAAAGAAGCACGCCTTAATGCATTAGGACCCTCTCGAAAGTCCACCAAACGTCAAGCTTCATACTCACTTTAAAAATGTTCTTTTCCTCTTCGTCTTCAGTTTCCTTGACATCTTCAGCTCCTGCTTCGATTGCCAGCTCCAGGGCATGCTCTAGGTTCACAGCTTTCTTCTCTCTGTCCTCCACTCCAACCACGATCACCCCCTTTTTGTCAAAAGAGTGGCGAGCTCCATCAGCCATCATTCCCCTCAAAGGAAAGGAAACACGCCAGACTGAACGCCTGTAGACACTCAGCTCCACATAGCACCGCATTCTAATCACTCTATTTCTCACCCAGCCTTTGGAATATAGACATACATACTTCTGAAGGAGAATATGCAGCTACCACCAGGCAAGGGAAAAATCCAAACATATCCCCATCCCCTTCTTTCTGCCCTGATTGCAGTTTAGGGGATGCAAAGACGTTGCTCATCATTTAAGATTCCAGTCTTGGTGCTACATTTTAAGACCTGGACATCATATGGCTATAGAAGGGGAAAATGGGACGAAGGGCCCCTTCTCCACCTGATGACCAAGTCTTCTGGGTCCTGCCTAGTACAGAACGAATTAAGGGAGAATAAATGACCCCATTTGGATTCTGCTAAGGATGAAGTATGCTTACAACTTGAAACACCACCAGGAACAACTGTACTTTCCTTGCAAAGAATTGGAACCTCAAGGCTTCATACCCTTCCACTCTCCCCAGACCTACACCTACCCATTCTTGTTCAGGATATGTCTGATGTCTGAATAGCACTTGGAGCCACTGTTAGATAATGCCTCAATGAGCAGAGAAGAGCCACCAGGGCCTCGGCCCTCATACAGCAAATAAACATCCTTGTTTTTCTGCAATAAACAACATGAGCACATTTTCCTGTTTCCCAATTCCCTCTTGCACCCCAGCCCAGAACACAGATACTGACTCCATGGGATGGGCACTCTGGGGTACAGCTTAGGGTCTCAAATCTTTATTGTCGCCCCCCCCACCCCATCTCTGAGAAGTGGCTCTTTGGGACCAACTTTTGAAGTAATTACAAGTACGACCCCTTACTGGGAAGGGAGTCTGTTTCTCTGGTCCCTGAACAATCAGTCATCTCCTAGTTTCATTTCCTCCCTGTCCCAGCTGAATCCCACATCTAACACACACACCACCCCCCACACTCCTACCAAGACTCATCCTCCTACACCCAACCCGCATGAAACCACCTCTGAAGTCTCCTACCCCTGGGGTGCTGAGTATCACTTTAGGAAATAGCACACCTGGGCCCTATCATAAGAACCACTAAAAATAGCATGGCCACAAAATTCCAACAATTCATCAAAGGTCTAGTGACCAGTCTCAGTGGACCTCCCGTGCCGCCTCCACTCATCCCTTGCCCACACATCTGACCTTCACCACTCTCTCCCAGCACCGCTGCCTTTCCAGGAACTCAAATGACAATTTCTTCCTTCTTCTTTCACAAAGGAAATAAAAGATCAGCAGGTGGGGAGAAATCCTCTACTTCCACTTTATCCGCACCAAAGCCCACATGAAGGCATGTGTATGTATAATGGTTAGAGAACAGGTTCTAGAGTCTGTCTGGTTTCAACTCTGTCATTTTCCATGGGACTTGGTCACCTAATCTTTCTGTGTCTCAGTTTCCACTTAAGGTTGCTTTGAGGATTCAGTGAGATAATGCATACAAAGTTCTTTCAAAGTGGTTGGCCTAGAGTAAGCACTCAATAATTATTAGCTATTAAGATGCTTATCACTTCCTCAAATCCTTCCTACTGTCCCAGAGGAAGACGTATCCTCTCACCTGGGCTCCAAGACAATTCCCATTACTGGGCTCTAACCCTGCCCCTCCCACCATCACTAATGCCCCGTCTCCCTTTCTACTGGCTCTTCTCCTTTAGGGCATAAATACCTGAAAAACACATCCTTCCTCAATCTAACATTCCCCACATTGTAGCCCCTTCTTTCTACCTCATCTCCTCACACTTTGGCTGAGTAGTCCTAGGCCGTCTGGTTCTGTACATTGTCTATTCATCCTATTCCTGATTGTACGCCCATAACCAATGTCCAAGGTTAGAGAGCCACCAGAAGGCTCTGTATTGAGGGTATCAACCACAATGCTATCCGTCTCTCTGATAATCTAAGGAGTGTTTGGTGGCCTTCCAGACATGGGCCCTGGAGGGGCTGTGATCAATAACAAGAAGTCAAACTGAGGACACACCCCCATTTTCAGCGATGCCTCAATCGTTGACTTGGGCATGTGCTTGCTGCGACACACCTCTAAGATGTTGGCCAGACTGCTGTTGTGCTCAGGGTTGGGGCCTCCTTCTGAGATAGAGAGAAAAGAGTGAGTGAACACATCTCATTACAGCCGGGGAGAAAGAAGGGATTTCTGCCATTCTACCCACCCCCAGCCAAAAGAGCAGCAAGTCACCACTTGGCTCTCAGTTAATTTAGAATATTTATTCAGTGTTTAAATGGAATATGGAGAAGTATTTTGGAAAAGAAGTTTCTAATTCACTCTTTATTTTATTTTTTTTTTAAGATTTTATTTATTTGACAGAGAGAGACACAGCGAGAGAGGGAACACAAGCAGGGGGAGTGGGAGAGGGAGAAGCAGGCTTCCCGCCGAGCAGGGAGCCCGATGCGGGGCTCGATCCCCGGACCCTGGGATCATGACCTGAGCCGAAGGCAGACGCTTAACGACTGAACCACCCAGGCGCCCCTCTAATTCACTCTTTAATGATGGATGTCTTTCTGCTAGGTTTCAGCAAATACCACTTTGCATCAGATGAAGAGGTAAGGGATGAACATGGTACCAACATTTCCTGGACTTATTAATACCCCTTGCTGTGACTCTACTATTTTGTGTGTAATTATTGAAATGCTCGTATGACAGCAGGTAATCATGCTGTCTCTCAGGGTAGGGGCTATACCTCATTATTCTGTGTTACCAGTGCTTATAACAAACACTCAATAGTGCTGATCTCACTCAATTATCAAGAATTTAGAAGGAAGCCAAGAGAAATATCAGGCATGAGTTCTAGGGGTAAATTAGTATTTACTGAGTGCCTATTATGTGCCAGAAACGACCATACAGTGGGTACTACCCGAGTTTTACAGAAGAAAACTGAAACTCAGCACGGTTAAGCCATTTGCTCAAGGTCATACAGTTAGTAAGTGACAGAAACCAAGTCTTCTTGACCCCAAAGTCCATGATTTTTACAGGACTTTTTTCTCCACTCCTATAGGTATCTGACACTAAATACAAAAACAAAAAAGTCCTCTTGCAGTGGCTACACAATTGAAAAAGACAAGGTTGCAAACTTACCTTCCAGTAAATGTGTCTTCTTAGGAAACCCTAATGAAGCAAACTGAGACTGGGCCAGTAATAGATTTACTCCATGCCCCTGCCACAGCCTATGTGCTACCAGAGGGGACTAGAGGGCTTGATTTGTCTCTTCAGGCAAGATACACATGTGACCTTACTCTTAGGGTCTGTTTCTATGAAGTACCCGGCTACACACTAGAATGAAGTCACTTTTACCATTACCGTCCTAAGAGCAACTCCCTGCCACGCAGGCCGGTGGTCAGCATCTGGAAAGGTGAGTGGAGACATACAATGTAGGTAGGTGCCCTGAGCGTTTATGAAGTGGGAATTAGGGAAAGAAAAGGATATGAAGGACCAAGGTGGGGGGGGCTGGTTTAGCTGTGGGCGCAGAGAGGGCAGCAGCGGGTGACTTACCTTTAACTGCCAGGCGGATGCTCAAACAGAGCTTGGAGAAGATGCGACTCCTTTCGGCGTCCTTGGGACCCTTGATATGCCGGACTTTGGACCACTTGTTGTGCCCGGCGGGGACCGCCGCGGTGAGGTGCAGCGTCCTGCCCAGAGCGGGGGTACAGCCCGTGGGCTCAGGCTGGGAAGCCGCGAGGGTGGGCAGAAGAGCCGCCCGGACCCCGGGGCCTCGCGCCCCCGGCAAGCACCGGGCAGCGACCCTGCTCAGGCTGACGGCGGCCCAAGCTGCCATCGGCTCCGACCCTGGACCAAGGTCAGCAAGAACAGCCAACGAGCAGCGGCCAAGGTCAGCCCGTGGCGTCCGAGGCGGAAACGAGCAGGTCCTGAGCCTGCGGCCGCCTCTACCCGTCACCAGAGACCCAAGGGCTCAGGCCAGCCCCGAGCCCGGACGCGACCGTCCTAATACCAAACCCGCGGAAGCCGGGCGCGGGTGCCTTAGATAATGTAGCGCACTTCCTTTCCCCGGTCCGTTCCAGAAACGCGTCCCCACCGCCCGAAAAATCCGTTCCGCCGCACGGTACTTGCTCCTTTCTCGCACCTGTGCAGAGCCCGGGCCGAGGTGGGGGCGACTTTTATTAGAGTCCAACTGAAATTTTTAGCTTTAACTAATAGTTCACTTAGGAATTTATTATTGTTGTTGTTTATTATCCAAGCTACTTTGTGATGGGCTCGGCACTCTCCTCGTACTTTGCCATATTACAAACATCAGATTGCTCTTGTACTTTTCCAAGTTCCTGTATTCAACACAAACCTGGGGCTTTGCTGATCCTTGTTCCACTTCACTTCGCCTCGCTAAATTTTGTTTTTCCTTCAAGATTTAGTTCGGACATCATTTTCCACCAAAGGAAAACATCCCCTAATTCTCCTGTTGGGCTCAGATGCCCTACTTTGTGCTCACATGATCCTTCATACTCGCCTGTACCTTAGCACTTACCTAAAAATGTTTGTCTCCGCCACAGTATTAAATTCTTTGAGAGCAGGACGGGGACCCCTGTGTCCAGCATAGTTGTTTTTTTGTGTCTTAGTAACAGCTTTATTGAAATAATTCACATGTCATACAAGTCACCAATTTAAAGTGTATAATGGTTTTTAGTATATGTATTCAGAGATTTGTGTTACCATCACCATAATCAATTTACATTTTAGTCACCCCAAAAAGAAACCCTTGTATCCATTAGCAGTCATTCTCCATTTTCCCCCAATTTCCTCAGTCCTAAGATACTACCAATTTACTTCTTCCTCTATGGGTTTGCCTATTCCGGACATTTCACATGAATAGAATCATACAATATGTGGTCCTTTGTGACTGGCTTCTTTCACTTAGCATGATGTTTTCAGGGTTCATTGATATAGCATGTATCAGTACTTCATTCCTCTTTTATTGCCAAATAATATCAATAATGCCATGAAGCTACAATGTTTTATTTATCCATTCATCAGTTGATGGACACTTGGATTTTTTCCACCTTTTGACTATTATAATATAGTCATGAACATTCAAATACAAGTTTTCGTATAGATATGTTTTTGTTTCTCTTGTATATACCTAGAAGTGGAATTGATGGGTTGTGTAGTAACTCAGTTTAATCTTTTGAAAGGAACTGCCAGACTATTTCCCAAAACAGTTCCATTATTTTATGTTCCCACCAGCAATGCATGAGGTTTCCACTTTTCTCCACATCCTTGCCAACACTTACCTCTTTTTGACTATAGCTGTTGCCACTAGTGAGTATAAAGTGATATCTCATTGTGCTTTTGATTCGTATTTCCCTCATGACTAGTGATGTCAAAGATCTTTTCATGTGCTTACTAGCTATTCATATATAGTATTACTTTTTTGTCATTTAAAAATATAGTTTAATATGTAACTTTGAATAGCAAAAAGAAAATTAAGGGAATTTATAAGCACAAATAAGCATGAAGGCCAAAGTAAAGTCTGAGATTGCCCTAGTCCAAGCAGCCTAAGTCTACCAGGGCAAACCTGTAGTTCAACAGAGTCAGGCTACGGACTCAGTCCAACAAGGAAAACTCCACACCGGAAGATGGTGGGGTGTCTCACCAAAGGAAAAGATAATTATTATAGGATTGTGGGGAAAGGTGGAGGTTAGGTGAAATTTCAATGAAATAGAGTTTGATAGGCTCAACGGAACACAGAGCTGTATGAGAAGTGGGTCAACATCAGCTCTGGACTGCAAAGCAGACCGAGCTCAGTTTCTGTGCAAACTACAAAGCTAAATGGGGAGTGCCATGTTCAGAAACACCTGCTCTGAAGTTCTATACCTGGGTTGGAAATCAAGGCTGCTTCTCTGTCAAGAGTGACTTAGATTCTCCAAGCAAGACTACAAGTCTTCATTCTCCCTGATAGAATTTCAAACAGGAGTCTCTGATTTTAGAGAACAAAGTTTCTCAGTGAATTAAAAAACAGAAAAGCAGTCACTCAGAGAAGGGAATTTTATAACACTCTAAGTTGCAGGTGTGCTTGGAAGAAATATTGTTTCCTGTTAACTTTGCAACTGGTTTTATGTGTCTATCTGTGATGAACAGCAGGGCAGAATTTTACTTTCTGTCTAAGCTAATATTCAAGATAAATTCACAGATGACTGAACCATTCTCTAGAGCCTGGTTTTCAGGATCATTGAAATCATTAACAATGAGCTTGGTTGCTAATTTGATGGGTGTGGCAGAGACAGAACTATTTATCCACCACTTTATTTCCTCTTCCTAGGCGTACAGGCAGACTGTCTTTCTTAAATGTCCTTGCAGTTAGGTTGGAATCATGTTACTAAATTTGGCAGATATGGGCAAAACTATTCCTAACATAGTTTCCCCTTCTAAGCAACCTTGGAGGCCACAAGTTCTGGATGATGTAGCTGACCAAACTCGGAAGGACTTCACATAAGCAAAAAGTAAAATTTTGTTGTGTTCAGTCTCTGCGATGTGGGGGTTGGTTACTGCAGCTTAGCCCAGGCTAGCAAGATGAATACAGCCGGTACGACTCTCCCAGAGCTCCCCTTAAAACAGGAATCTCCTATTTCCCATACATGTTGTTGACCATATAGCACAGTTCTAACAGAGCCAGCAGGTGCTCATTTGGCCACGTAGAGTCTAAACTCTTGAAAGTGGTTTTTTGTTTGTTTTAAAAGTAGGCTTCACACCCAACGTGGGGCTTGAACTCACAGCCCTGAGATTAAGGGTCGTGTGCTCTACTGACGGAGCCGGCCAGGCGCCCCATAAACTCTTAGAGGACATACTTTTCCCCAGACCTACTGCCACCCCCAGCTCAATGCTTCTGACATGATGGCAGTTACTTGCCAAATACTGGCTCACAGAACCAGTCACAATTTGCCCTTCTCTTCCCTTGAAATGACTAAGTGTGAATCCAGAATGAAAATAAAAATAAACGGAGGGAGTATTCAACCAGGACTTAGAGCATTTGAATAGCAGTGGGGACAGGCACTCCTCCATCTTACCACGCTGGGGCGTAGGCTGAGGAAACTGGCTTGGACTTGGAAACCCTAGCCAGTCATCAGAACCTGGTGTCCAAACACACAGGGTCTGGGAGTTATCATTTGTCATCCTTCAGAGCCAGTAGTTTACTGCATCCTGACTACCCTGTCTCGTAAATCTCTTCAGTTATGCCCCGTCCTCTCCTCCCCTCCTGCTCCTGCTTTAGGTCAGGCTTTTACTTCTTCTCGTCCTATTACAATAAGTGAACTGCCTCCCTGTTTCACCCCCTACTCAGGCATTTTCTTCACTGACTCCTAAAGTGCAATTCTGAGCATGACTTCCCTCTGTGTGAGTTTTCCAAAGTCTCATACAAAAGACTCTGCCTGATCTGGCTCCTGCTTACCTCTCTAGTCACACTCCCCATCATTCCCCATTCAAAACCCCACATCAACTTATAATTCTCTTAATATGGCCATATTCTTTCTTGCCTCTATAGCATTGTACATGGATGTTCTCTCTGCTTTAAATATCTTTCCCTATTCCCAGAGAACTCCTACTCAGCCTTCAAAACTCAGCTTGAACATCCCTTGTCTTGTGAAGTTTTCCCTGACCTCCTCTGGCTCCTACCCAGACGTAGGGGATCACCTCCTCCTCAGGGCAACCAGTAAGCCTAAACACACCCGTATTGCACAACATTGCCAGGAATTGTTTATCTGGAAGACTGCAAGCAACTTGAGGGTCATGGCCCCTGACACAGAATAGGTGCTCTGTGTTTTATTAAAAGGGATGACTCCGGCTGTCAGATAGTGAGATGGGCTGGGGTGGACTCTCAGCCCCCAGCCAGTATCTCTGGAACAGGACCACAGTGGCAGAATGGGAAGAACTGAATTCATCACAAGAAGAAATTCAGTCAATCCATACATGTTCAAGTTTTATTACAAAGTATGATGGGCAGAAAATACGGTACTTCTTATACAGGAGGCTGAAACAGAATGAAAGGGTGAAAATTAGGTTTAATATACTCAGGAAGCAAGAAATAAAGTCATAGATGTAACACTCCACTTTCAGGTGCCTTTGAAGTCGCCTTCAATGGAGATTTACCATTATGGTTTCACAGCACAGTGTTAAAATTTTATTACAAGCCCTGTGTACAATCAGTCCTGTGATAATAATATTTTAAAAAGAAAAACGGGTGATAGTACAGTTCCGTAGGGGGCAGCTTCCTCTCCACCTGACCATGGGAGGTCACAAAACCTAGAGTATAGAGGAAAAGTTTAAATATGTAACAAGAAATGAAGTTCAGACATACTAGGCTAGAGGGGACAGAAATTGATTGGCTAGAGCTTAACATCTCAGAGAACAAGGAATCTCCGTTTTCTACACAGAGGTTTGTACAATCATGCTACAAGTTCACACTCGGGGGAGGTGGGGGGGAAGTCACTGACAGGGTCATAAAATACACAGGAACCCAAGCAAGTGATTCATACTCAACTCAAGCGAGTCAAAGCTGTAGCTCAACAAGTCTCGTTGCACACTGGATTACCACAACCAACCCCAGGCTAGAGCATTTCTCTTAAACGGCAGACACCACAAGTCCATAGTCACTGGGTTGTCCTAAAGGTGGGTCCTTGTAAGTTTTCTAGCTATTACAACGACTGCCAATACCTTTCTTCTTGAGTTCATACTTTCACTAGCTTATTTGTTTCTGGTTTGATACACCAGTCCAAGCCTCTTTGGGAAGGCACCTGCACGTTTCCAAACTTAAAAAAGAATATCCACAAAGTAGCCTGAGAGGACAGGGCCCGCACTGTGTAGCCACACCTTTAACTCTGAGAGCCAGCGGCAACGACAATCGTGGGAGAAGAAGAGGGTGCAGGTGGGAGAGGTGGGCAAGGCTCTGCAATAGGAGACGCTGGGGGCAGCTGGCCCAGCCAGTACGGAAAGCCTCGTCCAGGGCTCACAGTGATGCTCAGCTCAGCTCTCCTCCCTCGGAAATCCCAACTTAAGTGCCAGGCATGACCTTCCTTCCTCATCCTGGAGTGCAGAGAGTAAAGGGAAGCATCTGCGTTGAGAGAGGCGTCTACTTGAGTAGTCTCCCTTACTCCAAGCCAGGCAGGCAAAGAAGCTGCCACATTCTCAAACTGGGGATGGCCCTCCCAGGTGTGGTAAACCCTGCAGCTCCCACCTGTCCTTATCGCCTCCGACTTGAGGCCCAGGCTGCAGCAGGGAGAAAGTTCTACGGGGGCAAGGCCAGAGGAAGAGAAAAGAAAAGGGAGGGGAGGAAAATCGGCAGGACTGTTTACAACCTCTGCTCTGTACAGGCCTACAACCAAGGAGAGCCATGATGAGGAATGGCCACGGGACGCCCACCACCTGTGGATGTTGCCACCGAACATCACCTATAGCTCAGTGCTGCAGGAAGGGGCTCCCTGCCCGAGCTGCCATCCTGTCCCCACAGTTAGCCAGTGCCACAGATACCTGACGGATGGTCCAAAACGGCTGACACAGGCGGTGCCCCCAGCCTCATTCCATGGCCACCCCAGACCTTTCATGCCCTCTAATATCTTCTCCCTTGATCTAAAGAAACACTTACCATGGATTTTCTCCCACATCCCAAATCTCCTCCGAAAATTTCAGCCAAAACTATCATCAAAACCTTGTAGGAGTCTCAATTTTTTCTGTTTTTTTCCCAAATTTTAACCAGTTCTTTGAGAGCTGATCCTGGTTCTGATAAGAAATTCTCACCCAGTGATCAAATATCTTCCCTCTTCAAGTCCTCGACTTGCAGCTCCATTCCTCCCTAGAAGGTGAGGGTTCCAACTCTTTTGGGTGTAAATACTCAAGCCCCTGAAGGACTTGTACCCATTCACCAACTCTCTGATGAGGAACCTGAAGCCGAATTTATTTAGCACCTCTCCGTCCCCTCAGAGCAGACAAGGAAAACAAAGGCAGCTTCGGCCCAGGGGGTAGGAGCATACGGAAGGGCCACCGCCAGGAGAGCCAGAGCCCAGACATGCTGCCCTGTGGCCTTTCCAGGGAAGCCCTGGCCACTGCTCTTCTCACACTTAAGGAGAGCAGATCCAGAGCCTCCCGCCCATTCTCTCTGGGTGGCAATCTGAAAACCTGAACAAATTAAACAGACACTTGCTTTTGCAACTACAACAGATCTCTGCTTCCTGGAGCATGCCTGGCTAAGAGGCTTTCTCAGTCTTGAGACTACAGAAATCCCCTCCTCAGCCATGAGGCCACCTGGCCTATGGTGGAAACGGAGGGAAAGGGAGCTGGGACTTCAAAATACTGGCATCTCAGCAACCGTGAGTGTGTATGTGTTTGCTCAGGGAGACTGGGGAGTCTCACCTGGGCCCCAGGTCGATGCCAGCAGGAGGAGGACCGCACTGCAGGACCTAGGGAGGGGTGAGAGGTCTGGGAGCCCACAGGGCAAGGAAAAAAAAAAAACCACCAAAAGTTGCTGGTTTCCAGAGAAGTAGCAACTTTATGCAAATACATTCTAATTACTACTAATTTTTTCTCCTGATTGTTTTCCAGTTCCAGTTGACAAATGTCACCATGCAGACCACGTTTAAGTGCAGATCAGGAAAGGAATCTTAACTTAGAACTCAGTGCAGTTAAGCCCTGCCCCAGGACGACCAGCCCCTCCTACACTCTGACCTCCATCTCAGACCCTTCCCCAGGGGAAGGACCTGATGGCCTCCTAGAGCAAGCAACCATCAACTTAGACTTGCTACCCTTAAGAGAAGGACCCTGGAACCAGCAAATAAGAATTACAAGCAGAGGAGGGTTCTGACCAAGAACTGCTCACTTTACACTGCTGAATGACACAGTGCAAATCTGGTAGTAAATGAAGGAAAGTCAACCTCAAGTGGATGGCCAGCTAAAGAGCCTCAAAATCAGAGTAAGAAAGTGAAAAAGTAGAAGGGGAGATACGCTAAGAAAAGAGCCTTTTTCTTTGGACAAGTGCCTGTGTAGTAAAGCAAAGAGCTGTGACTTTGGAGATTAAAAATGCATCTGCTCTGGAAAAGGAGACTCAAACAAAAGAGTTTAAGGGCCCAGGAGAACAAAACTGTTTTGTTTCTCAAGAGCAGGTGAGAACCCAAGTGGACAAAACCACCAGCCTTAAGGTCTGCTACTCTCCTACTCAACAGCTGCACAACTCAGAGGGGCTCAAAAACCTGTGGCAGAACATGCTAGACCAGAGTCCCCCTAGACTCTGAGCATGTCCCAAACCCTGCCTGCCCAAAGACTCATCTACCACCGGAATCACACACAAGCCCTCTCCGTGGAACTCACTCATGTAACGGAAACAAACACTACAGCCTGCAAGTCCAATACTGCTCAGCACCTAATGGTGGGGGTGGGGTGGGGGGTGGGGTGGGAGGGTGGTGACAGGTGCACCTTAACTGGCTGGCCCTGCAGCTATCTGTTTATTTGACGGCCTGGGATTATCACAGCCTATTAATCCACTCCTTCCAGGAGCTGACAGTCTCCCATATCTAAAGAAGATCTTGTTCAGGATTAGACACACAGACTATGTGCCTTTCAAGCAGGACTCTCTCACTCAAAGAGTGGCCAACCATCAGTCACAGTAAACCAACCAAATCGAAGATACCAAAGTTCAGCTTACAGACTGTGCTTGCGTATCATTCAAGACGTGAAAGAAAATGGCCTGGGACTCACATCTGGAGGGAAACACCGACTCGGAAACTAGGTAATGGAAATGCACTCTAAGCTCAGCTTTTCTGAAACCATTCCCTTCAAGTCAGACACGCTGTCTCTCTCAGCCCTACCACATGGCCAGCAGGTCCCAGTGGGGTCGGACAGAGGTACTTCAGGAAGTAACAGAAGGCTTCACGTGTCTGTCTGGGAGCCCAGAATGCCCTTGAGAAGAGCCGGGCTGAGAACAGGTGAGAGAACTGGCCGACTTCAGAGCACCAAGGCGGTCTGGGACTCCTGGTCAGGTACGTTGCAGTCAGGCAGTGATTCAAGAAGGCAAACTGCTCATGGGGTCGAAGGCCCAGTGCTAGATCCAGGCACTGAGGGAAGAGAGGAAGTGCTAATGGGGTGGACTATGAGACAAAGGAAGAAACCGGGAAGAGTAAAGTTCTTTTCGTAAAAAAATCAGCCTGATAGGTAAAAAATATACAAAGTTGAAATTTGTTAAAGACATTGATAATAGGAGGAAAGACAACTCCAAATTGGTATTTGTTCCCACGTAAGTGCTAACAGGACACAGACACAGATTGCCGCCTCGGGCAGCAGACAGGTAAGAGACATCTGGGGCAGAGGAGTACAAACATAGCCAGTGCCTGCAGTGCTCATTAACACAACAGCTGACAAACAAATATACAGAAAAGTTCAATGGAGGAACCAGAGGAGGAGAGAAAGGGAGAGAAAATTGTAAAACTCGGCCCTGGGCTGAGGAGGCGCCACACTAGGACTGAGCCTGGCGCAGACGGCGACGGGACGACTGGCCAGGAACTCCTAGAGCAGCTTCTGCTAACAGTGATGCAAAGCAGTGAGACACATACTGGCCACCAGAAACACGCTTCTTCTTACTTTGGGGATGGGGCAGAGGCAGGAAACACACAAGCCCCCGCCTCGTGGGCAAGGCGCCGCCAATGCTACACTCGGAGTATTTCCAGGCAGTTGTTGTAGCAGATGGCAATCCAGTCGGGCTGGGTGGACGCCCACTGCACGTTGTTGATCTCTCCTTCAGCTGTGTAGGCCAGGATAGGGTCCTCGATGGCCCGGGGCATTTGCTGGATGTCCCAGATGAGAGCCTGGTGATCATCCGCTAGTGACAGAGAAAGCCAGCAGCAAGGTCACAACTTGGGCAAGGAGGAAAATGGCCCCTGCATTCGGGGAGGGTGGAGGGATCACAGTTCACAAAGCATTTGCTCACCAAGATCCCAGCCAGGGAGGTTTGATTTCAAGCCCCCGTTTTATAGATGAAGAAACTGAGACTCAGAAATGTTCAGGCCCTTGCCCCGAGCCCCAGAGCTATGCAACCCGTGAACGGCAGAGCCAGCACTCAGAGCAAGGCCTCTGATGTGCCCCAGGGCCCCGGTCACTGCGGCAGAGCTAGGATGGTGGAACGGGACCTAGACGGGCACCTCTTACCCGGGGCAGGCATCAGGAAAGGACCACGGGATACAAAAATGATCCCCAAACATGTCATTTGCAGCCACTTAAAGTACTTGAGCACTTAAAGATCCCTTTCTGATGATTCAACTTAATGGGATTTTACCCTATTTCATGAACTTTTATACTTCAATGCGGTGTTACACAGATGAGATGAAGTGCTGAGTGGACATGTGCTATTAAAAACAATCTTCCCTAGAAAAGCTACCTTCTTTGCCCTGGAAAATACCAGAAAGAAGGCAATCACCTTAAAAAAAATACATAAGCACATGAAAAAGGACCGGAAGAAAATATATCAAAATGAGAACAGCGGTACTATGAGAATGGCAAAGTTATGAGTTATATTTGCTTTTCTCTAGTTGGTAAGTGATCTGTAATGTGGTCATTTACTTTTATAATCAAAACAATAAGTTCTTAATTTAAGGGAAGAAAAATAAAAAGGCAATGACCTTCAATACCACAGTGTCCCCCTGATCCCATCAGCCTATCCTGATGTGAAAACCTATCTCTGACACACAGGAGATTTGAGGAGCCTAACATGCCAGGCAGGCTCGTGTGGGCAACACCAGCCTCGTGCCACGGCCATATAACCCAGGCGAGGTGCAAAATGCCCTTCCCAGGGACCACCTCTGTCAGGGGCTCTGGGGAGCTGTGTGCAACACTCAGCACATCTAGAGCACTAAGTTCTTTGTCCTCAGTGCCACTCTCAACCAAGCACATTCTTCAGCCACAGCTCCTTCAACTGAAGGGACTCGGGACAGGTACTGTGTGCCCAGCAGTGAGCCGCACAAAGGCAGCCACTAGGAGCGGAAGATGGGCTTCTACTGGGGGGCGCTGGTACCGTTCTCCATGAACAAGGGACACCGTTCTTTCTTCCTTCTCCCCCCCCTTCCCTATCCACTCCCCTGGGGAAAAAAGAAGGCAATCATGAAAGAGTCAGACCACAACCTGAGGTGCAGAGGAAGGCAGAAGGCCCCTAACTGCTCCTCAGTGACATACAGGCATGAGCAGAAGGCCAGAAACAGGAAAAGTTTCACGCCTTTCAAATGAATACTGAAATAGCACAAAACCACCAAACTACTCTGCTCCTCTGGCTTCATAATGAACAAGGAAATGAGGATGCTACGGATTAGTGAGGAGAGGAAAAAGAACGTTAGAGAGAAACCTGAGGCACCGATGAAAAAGATAAGAAGCAGAACATTATGGGGTGAGAGTGGAATCCCGTCTGTGTAAAATAAAGGGGCAGACATTCGTACTGGGGGGGTATATGTAGGCATGTACCCACATAAAAAGGTGTCGAAGGAGACACAATGACTGTTGTCAGAGGCCACCTATGGAGAGTGGGACTGAGGTGGACATAGGACAGGAAGGAGAAAAGATGACTTTCACCTTCCTATTTTATATACCTCAGTATTATTTTAATTTTTAATAACAGGCTTATATTATTCCTAGAATAAAAGCACACTGACAGCCAGCCTATTTTTCAGGGGTACTCTTTTCGGTCTGGCAAATGGTGAGGTGGGGACTACAAGTCACACACCAGTGATCAAGCCACGCGGGGCCTTCAACACCTCCAGAGCCTACTGCAAAGTCGTTCTGTCTCCCCAGGGAGTGTCAACTGTGGCCATTCCCAAACATTCTGTTCCATCTAAGAGAGATTGCCCCCCTTCTCCACAGTCCTGGATCTGAGTCCTCTGGGCCAACCTAGATTTCAGGGAGGCACAGCCTGTAACTGATACATGATGTAAATAGTACACGGCAGGAGCTCTGCTATCACTGAGGATACGAGATCGTCTGGAAATGTGGACTACTTCAATTTCACAAGTGGAGGGAGGCTCTCAATTGAGTTACTTTGCTCAGTCTCCCAAGCCACCCTTAGGAAATAGCAAGGATTACAGTTCTAAGGAGACAAGAGGAAGATCTCCTCCCCTCGCGCCCCCCATGGCTCCTCCCCACGCCCGGCCACCACGATTACCTGCGGTACAGATGTGGCAGGATGAGTGTGGGGCCCAAGCAATGCCATTGACACACGCTCGGTGGTTGTTCAACCTGGCGACAGGTGTACAGGGAACTCGGACATCCAGAATCACTACCTGCAGAAATAACAAGTAAACGGCGCAGGTACTTCAGGGTGTAACGGGAAAACAAACAAGACACCACAAAAGAAAAAATAATTCTAAAGCATAACGTCTTGGTTTGTGGATTTAAAGACCATTAGAGGCAGAGGGTCTTGGGCCCAAAAGCAGCTACAGGACTGAGGAAAAACAAAACAAAGACACAGGCAGTTTATAGTCTCTATCTTAAGCAATGTAGGGCCTTTATTTTTTTTATTTTTAAAGACTTTATTTATTTATTTGACAGAGAGAGACACAGCGAGGGAGGGAACACAAGCAGGGGGAGTGGGAGAGGGAGAAGCAGGCTTCCCGCGGAGCAGGGAGCCCGATGCGGGGCTCGATCCCAGGACCCTGGGACCATGACCTGAGCCGAAGGCAGACGCTTAATGACTGAGCCACCCAGGCGCCCCAAGACTTTTTTTTTTTTTTAAGATTTTACTTATCTGACAGAGAGAGATAGCAAGAGCAGGAACACAAGCAGGGGGAGTCGGGGAGGGAGAAGCAGGCTTCGGCTGAGCAGGGAGCCCGATGCGGGGCTCAATCCCAGGACCCTGGGACCACGACCTGAGCTGAAGGCAGACGCTTAACGACTGAGCCACCCAGGCGCCCCAATGTAGGGCCTTTAGACTGGTAAGGAAGGGAAGAAGCGGAGTAGGTAAATGAGTTTGGATAATCCACCAAGTCCTATTCGGTGCATGTGCTAAGAATTCCATGCATGCTCAGCTGAACAGAATGAGAGGCCTCTCCCCACAACCCCCAAAGCAGAATTTGAAATGTAAGAAGTCTGAGGTACTGGCTTCCCCAAAAGTTAATCACTGCATCATCTCGACGCACACTTTACTGCTTTTATTAAGTAACGGGCTATGAAGAGTTGTCATTTCCGTGTCTGTTTGCTAAAACTGGGAGAATCTGTCCAGACCACAGAAGAGGAAAACTGCCTGTTTCTTTACTCAGCACCATAAGCACATATGATTTGGTTTGCTTTTTAGACACTGCTTTTCTTGGCTCCAACTCCAATGCTCCAGTATTAAAAGTTCTTAGCACACAGTCCTTGTTTTAGATCAGGCTTTCTCAATCCTAGCGCTACTGACATTTTGGGTCGGATCATTCTTGGGGTCAGGGGGCGCTCTTGCATGCATTGCAGGATGTTTAGCAGGACCCCTGGCATCTGCCCATGAGATACCGGTAGCACTGCTGCCTGCCAAGTTGGGGCAATCCAAAATGTCCCCAGACATTTCCAAAGCTCCACTGGAGAGAAAACTGCTACCAGCCGAGAACCACTCTGCTAGCTAGCCTCAGTGGTGTCACAGTTAGGTGGCCAGGCCTATGGCAGCCCGAAGCAGGGTACTCACCTCCATTCCATCCATGGCCATGGTGGCCAGGTAGTTAGGGTCCTGCTTGTTCCAGCAGAGGCGAAGCAGTGGGTGATGCTGTGGGTCTTCATAAATGATGGTGCTGTGTTCTAGATGACGGAGGTCAAACATCCGCACCGAGCCATCAGCGCCCACGGAGGCAAACATGTCCCTGCCACCCCCAGCCCGACTAAACGCAATATCATAGACCTGTGGGTGAATAAGAAGCTTCAGTCAGATTCAGATCCGGGACCTTCTTTCCCTGTAGCAGGGAACCCTACTATCCCTAGTTCCCCTAAACCCCATCATGACACAGAAGGAGGTCAATAAAGCCAAACGGTATCTGTGAGTTCTGGCGCCTGAGACCTCTAACCTCGGTGACTTTCTGCTATACAAACTGGCTGGTTTCTTCCTGCATTCTTGCTTTCTGAGTCTGTTTCCTCCAACCCTCGTGATAAGACAAAGAGCATAAACCCTGCTGAGCAACAGAGCACAGGGCGGAGTTTTCTATGTGCTGTCAGCCAATGGCTGTCCTCGGCCACACTACAAAATTGAGACATTTATTTCCCTGGCCTTGATGGCTTTCATTTGTGTGTGATCAGAGATAGATCCATGCCCACATTAAGGCCATTGCTTTGAGAGGTGGAGGCAGCCCTCCTGTGGCCACTTAACAGCAGCCAAGCAGGTTCTGCTGTGAAACCTGGACCTGAAACTCATTTTCTTTTCTTTTTTTTTTTTTTAATTTATTTGACAGAGAGATAGAGAGAGAGTACAAGTAGGCAGAGAGGCAGGCAGACGGGGAGGGAGAAGCATGCTCTCCACTGAGCAGGGAGCCCGACATGGGGCTCGATCCCAAGACCCTGGGATCATGACCTGAGCCGAAGGCAGCGGCTTAACCGACTGAGCCACCCAGGCACCCCTTCAAGAAAAAAGAGCAGTTTTGAATCATGGGACACTCAGGTGTTCCTGTCTTCACAAAGAGGTTCAGGATCACTCTCCTGTCCTAGGACATGCTCTATTTCTTCTCCTAGTTGGTTTGTATTCATAAGTGAATCAATTTAGGTTTTGAATCATTGTTTTCTGCATTTATTACTTGCTGCAAACATTGCACACCACTAATACCTATGAGAAAACAGGGGCAGAGAGCAACAGAGAGCTTCAGAGAAAAAAAAAGCAACAAAGAGAGACGGACAAAGCCAGAGCCAGAGTGGAAAGAGAGAAAAACTGAAAAACCAATTCCAAGGATCTCCTGGGGTCAAGGATAGTTAACAGCTGACTTCTGGGGAGACATGAGTGGCATCTCTCACTAAATACCACGACTCCAGCCTTCTTGAGGTTCTGCTTACTAAGGGACATTGCCAAAGAAGCATCTATTTCTATTCGACCTCATAAATTCCTTTTTCTCTGGCTGACTACTAAATTACACTTCTCTGTCTATGGTAGGAATTAGGAGTGGTACAAAAGCAAATCCAGCCGGTCATCACAAGGAGGCCTGACAGATCACGGCTCTGACCAGCACTGTCCACCCATGTCAGGGCAAGGGTATGTTTACAGGATGTGTTCCCCATGAGCTGGCTCCCAGGAATCCCAGGGACAGGGACACCTCGGCTGCCCCGCTAAGCGCTCAAGTGCCCCAGGCAATGCGGCCGAGCATGTCAAGCTCTCTCAACTCTTTCCTCTTTCTCCACCTAAGCATTTCCTCCTAAACCTCGGGAAGGTGACAACTCCTGGATAGACACTCCCCTCCTCCACACCCAGCCCTGCGGCAGGCAGCAACAAGAAAGAGCTTCCAAACAAGTCTCCACTTTGACAAAGAGGTGGATTGAGGAAAAGCAAAGGTCTAGGAGGTGTCGCTGTTTCTCTGAGAGCCAACCTCCCAGGTCTGTTTCTTCAAGGCCGGGGTGCTGGTTAAGATCCATCCCTGGCCCTTGCCCTAGGGAGAAGCTAAGGTATTTCTCATCCCCTCTCTTTGTTCCCTCAGTGTCTCTGGCAATGGCTGTGTCCCCTCCGTGGTTTTAGCTTTTGCCAGGGACACCCAGCCCCTGGGCTCCAGGAACCCTGTCTCCTCCCTTCGCCCCTCTGGCCTACAGGCAGTAACAGCTTCCTGTGTCTCCTATTCTCCACCTTACCTCGCTGTTGGCAGTGTGGCCTCCCAGATTCACCATCGTCTTTGTGAGCAATGCCCTAGGTTAAATCCCAAGTTTAAATATTTATAGTAGTTCTAGTCTTCTGGGTTGGACCCTGACAGAGAAGAGCAAACTAGGTTGTCACAGAACTAAAATGTAGCAACCTGTTCCACTTGATGTCAAGAGGGTTTCCAGAAGTTCCTTACTGGTCCTCTCTGTAGGACAAACTCTTCCTTTGCCCTTTAGCCTAGCAGCAGCCAAGTCTGGCAGTCTTGTAACAGAGCTTACCCTGAGGAGCACAGAAAGCCAAAGACCAGCCCCTTACTAAGAGTGATAACCTGGTCACCATCTTCCCATTCTGAGGACAACCTCAAGTGTCTGACCTGAGGGCAAGGCATTCTTTATATCTGGACTAATACTCCTCCCTGAGCAGGGTAAGGGAGAAAAGAAAAGGAAACACGACCCACAGGAAATCAAGAGTACAAGAGGCATGCAGCAGCTCTGGGAGGAAAAAATTTATGACTGGTTTCCAAAAGCTCTCCTCAGAAGAATGCTTTGATCAAAACACAATCACAAATAGCTCCCCTCGGCTTTTCCAATAAACACAGGAGAAACATCACCATGAAAATAAACCATGTTCCATTCCAGACTGTATTAAAAGTATTAAGGAACATACTAGAATTTCATAAAACAAGTTGAGAGAAAAAAATGATGATTTAAGTTTGTCTGCCAAGAAATTTTCCCTCTTCCTGGTTTCCCCCCATTTCCCTCTCCTCCAAAAAGTAAATATATTTCAAGATAAGTATTATTTTTTAATTCCATCAGGTCCAATAAGAGCGTTCATTATTACGAAACAGCAACCTCTGGCACAAAAACTATACAT
This sequence comes from Neomonachus schauinslandi, assembly GCF_002201575.2. Lineage (NCBI taxonomy): Eukaryota > Metazoa > Chordata > Mammalia > Carnivora > Phocidae > Neomonachus > Neomonachus schauinslandi. The sequence goes on along the minus strand of NC_058417.1, from coordinate 44,946,642 downwards.
GTAGATTAAGTTGTTTACGTCGGCCAAAAAAAAACCCACGTTAGTTTACAACAGTGTTGTTTCTCACTATTGGGACACACTACTATTTTCAATTTCAACAAGACATCAGCATTATGATTTTTCACATACTCTGCACAATAGTGAAAGGATGGTCTGACCTCGAACTGAAGGCACAGAACGCAGCTAAGGAAAGCAGAAAGAGGAACAGCATCATTACCTCCTTGTCATGCGCGATCAGCTGGGTCTTCACATGACCAGACACAAGATTCACTCGCCCCAACACCTGCCCTGTCTCCAGCCCCCAGATGGTACAAGTCGTATCAATGCTGGAGGTACCTGGAAACAACCAGTGCATGTCAGTGGCTGACAAGAGTGAGGCTTCCCTCCTTGTGTCTACTGCTCTGTGTAGCCCAGGAGGTGACATACCATAGATACTTGCTAGCCAACAAGAGTCAAGTATTTAATCCCTACCCCAGGACCTTGGACTCTGCTGACTGGAGAGACAAGATATATACACATGGGAAGCTCAGCTCCATATGAGGAATTAATAACCACATTCCATATTTAGCCTCTTTCCCTCTGGCCCATTTTAGGCTGATGCATGGACCTCAGGCCCAGTGTTATATCTGAGGAAATGTATCTTTGCTTCTTCAAACTGGAATACGCACCCCCTCACTCCCTTACCTAACAGATAAGGATCCACCTCATTCCAGTCAAAGGAGGTTAGAGGAGCACAGAAATCTGAGTTCTTGTTATTGTTTAGCAAACATTCCAGCCGGGTTTCTGTTTCACCAACCTGAAGGAACAATAATTTTTAAAAATCAGCCAGTCTTATCTTCACAGAAAACCTTTAAAAGCTCCGATTAGACAATATATTCCTAAACAGAAGACATAGGGGAAAACCATTTTTATCACAGAGTAATAAAAGCCAGAGGAACTCCCTGAATGCTACTTCTTTCCAAGCTTTCTCCTCTGCCCCGCTTTGTTTTTCCAAATGTTCACCCCTAGATTTTCCTAGAGGAGAGATCTTCTCACCTTGCCCGACCCAGAACCTCTGAACCCTGCCTGGCTGGGCACTACACCTCCAGGCTAGGAGAGATGCTGCTGCTGCTGGGCTCAGCTAAGAGAGGAGGTGAGGCTCCACAATCCACTCACATACTTCACTAGAATCAGTGGCCCAGTATTTTGTTTTTAATTCACTCAAAAATATCTCGGCCATATACAGAGTAAGAAGCCTCAAGCATCCCCACCTCCCACTCCACCCCCAGAAGGTTCTCTTCATTTCATCAGGTTAACCGAGCCTCCCAAGTTCCAGAGCCGACTGTGGCCTGACCACAGCAGGACTTCAAGGAATCTTGGCTAGATTTACCAGGGAATCTGGTGAGTCAAACGAGGTCATTCCAGATCCACTACCATTTGTTTCTCCTGGGCTACAATGACACTCACTGCCTCCAACCCCATTCAGTTCTGTGACTCCACACTGCTTAGTAACAGCCAACACAGAGAAAGCCCGTTGGTCTGGCTCCTAATTGAGCACCTGCTTACCCTCCACACACGGAGATAGTCACCACTTGTCGCCAGTAGGTCTGGATAGACGCCTTTTGTGTCGGGGATCCACATGAGCTTTGTAGTGGGATACGGATGGTCAAAAGTGTTTCGGCAAATAAACTCCGAACTCTCTTCATCTAAACCAACAAGCTGAACCTGTAACACAACCAAATTGAGCCAGGTAAACATTTGTTTTTCTGGAGCAGTATCAAATACATCAGATCCTTCCCCCTACCTCCCAACACATTGGCTAGTAACAAGCTTACACATAAACATGTGTCAAAGGAGCATTCAAGAAACCAAACCACCGGGGCACCCGGGTGGCTCAGTTGGTTAAGTGTCCAACTCTGGATTTTGGCTCAGGTCATGATCTCAGTCAGGGTTGTGAGATCGAGCCCTGCATCAGGCTCTGCGTTGGACCTGGAGCCTGCTTAAGATTCTCTCCTTCTCCTTCTGCCCCTCCCTCCACCCTTCCCCCCCAAAAGAACCCAAACCCACTGTAACTGGCAAAAAAAAGTGACTGCCATCAATGGCAAAGTTCCCTGGTTTCCAGTCACTTTTTCTTAGAATTGATTTGGACCAATATTAACTTCCATTCTTTTCTGTCAAACTCCATCTGGCTCAATGAGAAAAGCCACTCAGTATACAGTTGTTTATGAACTTCTACCAAATGGAAGATGGAATGGGGAATTTTTGGTAAAGATCCAAAATAAGTGGGTAAGCACCAACCACACAGCAGAAAAACAGAATTCCTTCTACTGTTGCCTAACTTCAGGCTCAGATACCAGTATCTTCCTGCTTTTTTTTTTTTTTTTTGAACAATTTAGGTACAGTTGCATGCAATAAAACTCACTTTAAGTGTACAGTTCAGTGATTTAGAATGTATACATTTGCAAAGGTATACAGTTGGGAAACCTCTCATGATAATTACGATATAGAACATTTCTATTATCCCAAAAAGTTCTCTTGGGCTCCTGTGCAGTTAATCCCTTACCCCTAGCCCCAAGCAACCACTGATCTGTACTTTTGGCTTTTCTGGAATACCATACAAATGGAATCATATGGTTATGAGTCTTGACTGGCTACTTTTAGCACAATGCTCCTGAGCTTCATCCACATTACTGGGTGTATCAGTAGTGTCTCCTCTTCCATTGCTGAAAACATTGCATTATGTGGAAACACTATAATTTATGTCCATTTACCAGCTGATGAACTTTTGGGTTACTTCTAGTTTGGGACCATTATAAATATTGCTACGAATATTTATGCCTAAGTTTTTCTTGGACAAGCTTTCATTTCTCTTGGGTAGACAACTAAGAGTAGAACTGCTGGGTCATGCTGTAAATGTAGGTTTAACTGGATTAAAAAACAAACGGCCAACTGTTCTCTAAAGTGGCTGTGTCCTTCTGCATTCCCACTAGCAATATAGAAAAGGTCCACACCCTCCACATCCCTGTCAGCACTTGGTATTGCCACCTTAAAAAAAAAAAAATCATTCTAACAGGTGTATAGCAATACTTTAATTTGCATTTCCCTACTAACTAATGATACTGTGTATCTTTTCATGTGCTTATTTGCTATCCCTATTTATTCTCCACTAAGCCTGTTCAGGTATTTTGTCCTTTTTTTAAAAAAAAAAGACTTGGTTTTTTAGACTCAGAAAAATTGCGCAGAAAGTAGTGTTCCCATATACCTTCTGCCCCTACGTGTGTACACCACCTCCGCTAACAAAACACCTGCACCAAAGTGGTACAATTGTTCAACTGATGAGCCTACATTGACACATCATCACCCAAAGTCTACAGTTTACATTCGAGTTCGCCCTTTGTGTTGTACGATCAGAATCACACAGAATAGTTTCACTTCATTCTTTTTTTTTTTTTTTTTAAGATTTTATTTGACAGAGCGAGACACAGTGAGAGAGGGAACACAAGCAGGGGGAGCAGGCACCCAGGCACCCAAGGTTCGCTTTTTTAATATATGAATGTCTGACTGTCCCAGCATCATTTGATAAAAACTATCCTTTCTCCTTTGAATTACTTTGGCTGCTTTGTTGAAAATCAATTGACTGTGTATTTGTGCATCTATTTCTGGACTCTCTATTCTGTCCTATTGATCTATATGCCTATCCATTTACCAGCACTACATTGTCTTGATTATAGCAGTTTTCCAGTGAAGTCCTGAAATCAGATGGTGTGAGTTCTTCAACTTTGTTGTTCTTTTTCAGAATGATTTAGCTATTCCATATATTTGCTTTTCTGTGTAAATTTTAGAACCAGCTTGCTAAATTCTTTTTTTTTTTAAAGATTTTATTTATTTATTCATGAGAGACAGAGGCAGAGGGAGAAGCAGGCTTCCCAAGGAGCAGGGAGCCCGATGCGGGGCTTGATCCCAGGACCCTGGGACCATAACCTGAGCCGAAGGCAGACGCTCAACAACTGAGCCACCCAGGCGCCCCACGTTTCACTTCATTCTTTACCAGATTGTTTTATTTATTGAGTTTTGAGAGTTCTTTGCATATTTTGGATACAAGCCCCCAGTTATGTGTTTTGCAACTATCTTTTCATAGTCTACAGCTGTTCTATCATTTTCTTTCGGTGTTTTTTGAAGAACAGAGATTTTATTTTATTTTTAAAAGTTTTATTTATTTATCTCTACACCCAATGTAGGTCTTGAATTCACAACCCCAAGATTTAGAGTCACACATGCTCTACAGACTGAGAGAGCCAGGTGCCCCAAAAAACAGAAATAAATTTTGATGTCAGTTTATCGTTTCTTTTTTTAACTCATGGTTTTTGTGTCCTTGCTAGGAATTCTTTGCCCCACCCACAGGCCACAAATTTTTCCTATGTTTTCTTCTAAAAGTTTTATAGTTTTAGGCTTTACATTTAGGCCTATGATCCATTTCAAGTTAATTGCTTTATATGATGTGAAGTATGAATCAAGGTTCGCTTTTTTTTTTTTAAAGATTTTATTTATTTGAGAGAGAGAGAGAGAGAGAGAGAGCATGAGGGGGGGAGGGTCAGAGGGAGAAGCAGACTTCCCGCCGAGCAGGGAGCCCGATGTGGGACTCGATCCCGGGACTCCAGGATCATGACCTGAGCTGAAGGCAGTCGCTTAACCAACTGAGCCACCCAGGCACCCAAGGTTCGCTTTTTTAATATATGAATGTCTGACTGTCCCAGCATCATTTGATAAAAACTATCCTTTCTCCTTTGAATTACTTTGGCTGCTTTGTTGAAAATCAATTGACTGTGTATTTGTGCATCTATTTCTGGACTCTCTATTCTGTCCTATTGATCTATATGCCTATCCATTTACCAGCACTACATTGTCTTGATTATAGCAGTTTTCCAGTGAAGTCCTGAAATCAGATGGTGTGAGTTCTTCAACTTTGTTGTTCTTTTTCAGAATGATTTAGCTATTCCATATATTTGCTTTTCTGTGTAAATTTTAGAACCAGCTTGCTAAATTCTTTTTTTTTTTAAAGATTTTATTTATTTATTCATGAGAGACAGAGAGAGAGACAGAGGCAGAGGGAGAAGCAGGCTCCCCGCGGAGCAGGGAGCCTGATGCGGGACTCGATCCCAGGACCCTGGGATCATGACCTGAGCCGAAGGCAGACGCTTAACCGACTGAGCCACCCAGGCGTCCCCAGCTTGCTAAATTCTAAAAAAGCCTGCTAAGACTTGGCTTGGGATTGTGTTACATCTATAAATCAGTTTGGAAAAACTGCTTTCTTAACAATAATGAGTTGTCCAGCCCATAAACAGCATATTTCTCATTTAGGCTTTAATTTCTCTCAGCAGTGTTTTAAAGTTTTCAATGTACCAGTCTTGCATTTTTTTCGTTAACTTTATTCCTAAGTATTTTTTATCCTATTACAAATGAAATTGTTTTAAAAATTCCATTTCCAACTGCTTACTGCCACTTTAATCTTGAATCCTGTATCTTTGGTTAATTAGTTATTAGTTTTAGTAGCTTTTTTGGTAGATTCCTAAGGATTTTTCTATGTATATTTATAAATCTTGCCATCCATGTCTGACTTTTAAAAACCTGATGATGACTAAATCTAAATATTCATTTTTATGGAACACCTACAGGCTTTCAAAAATAAAAAAATATAATGTGTTAGGGGAGATGATGTATGAAGATGTAAAATGAGAAAAAACCCACTTTCCTAAAAGTAACACTGCCCTAAGACAGCAATAAAAGTGATACCACAGGTAATACATGATAAGCTGCTTATTTATAACACAGATAACTGGTAATAGTTTAGAAGAAAGAGCAATAACTCAAAGGGGGCAAGTGAGGAAAAGTAGAGATTGGATTTGAGCAGTCTTCAAAAGTGTGTGGAAAGGTTCTGGGGAGGCAAAGAACAAAGGGACTTCACCCCAGGCAGATGGGAGAGAAGGAACAAATCAATGTACTAAGGGGACAAACTAAATGACCCAAACTAAATGGCAGCAAGAAAACCTGTTTCAGAGACCATCTGAGAAAGCAGTGCAGATGGGGCTGGGAAGGTGTGCCTGCGGCAGGCTGCAGAGCCCCGAAAGCAAACTGAGGACCTAGGTGGGCTTTCCCCTGTGAAGGTGTCTGAGAAGGGGCAGGAGGACTCTGAGGCCTTGGAAGTAAGAGTATGAGGCGTGGTAATGCTGGGCAGGACTGTCTGCCGGGCAGGGGGCTCAGCCCAGGGACCCACAGGAAAACTGGAAAAGGTTAAGGGCCTATGGTGACAGGCAGTGAGAATGACAAGGGACAACCAGAGATGATCACAAGAGGGATTTTGACCGAATGAACAGTTCTTTGAGAATTTAGAATGCGGACCTTTGCAGAAAATAATACATAAAGAAGGAAGATTCTAGATGGAACAGGGAAAACTGGCATCAACTGTGGTGGGGGAGGGAGGAACAAACAGATGAGAGGTTAAATTTTTGGGCTCATTGGGCAAAACAAAGAATAAACCTCTCATATAGATTTTGAGCCAGATATTTCATTCATGTACTTATTCAATGAATTGTAATGTGCAGCTACTAGGTGCCAGGCACTGTTCTAAGTGCTGGGGATACAGGAGCAAGTGCAAGAGACAGAATCTCCCTAACCACGCAGATAACACTGTGAGGTTAAACTAGAGAAAACACTACACTCCCTTTTAAAAGCTACCTTTCAAGTCATCAGAGATTTCACCCCAACCCTGAAATATCAGATCCCGGGGCGCCTGGGTGGCTCAGTCGTTAAGCGTCTGCCTTCGGCTCAGGTCATAGTCCCAGGGTCCTGGGATCGAGCCCCACACTGGGCTCCCTGCTCAGCGGGAAGCCTGCTACTCCCTGTCCCACTCCCCCTGCTTGTGTTCCCTCTCTCGCTGTGTCTCTGTCAAATAAATAAATAAAATTTTTTTTTTTTAAAGATTTTATTTATTTGACAGAGAGACACAGCGAGAGAGGGAACACAAGCAGGGGAGTGGGAGAGGGAGAAGCAGGCTTCCCGCTGAGCAGGGAGCCCGATGTGGGGCTCGATCCCAGGACCGTGGGATCATGACCTGAGCCGAAGGCAGATGCTTAACGACTGAGCCACCCAGGCACCCCAATAAATAAAATCTTAAAAAAAAAAAGAAGTATCAGATCCTGTGAGCATTTGCCACTTAGGATTCTCTTAACCAGACATTCAAGGCTCTTCACCACCCGGCCCTAGCCTATCTTACTTCCACTCTTATTTATCTAGTCACTGCTTCTCATCTTTTTCAGGTTCCTTTCCTTACACTGCCCTCTATGCTTGTAAAACCCTCCTACCTCCTTTCCAACAACCTAAATCCCACCCAATTTTAATACAGCACAGTGGCATTAGGAAGCCAGGGCCCCTTACTTACCACTTGCTAGCTGTAGGACCTTGGACATGTTACTTAACATTGCTAAACTGGTTTTCCAATCTGTAAAGTGAAGACGTTCACAGTACCTACCTCAGAGTTCTTTGCAACACTCTCTATATAAACACCCTTTGTATGTAAATTGCTTAGGCTAATGTATACTCGTACTCAGAGTGTTGAGCTTTTAATATTACTACTATGCCTCACCTCCTTCATAAACCATCTGTAGTCTTCCTGGTACAGGGATCTTTCTGTACTGATCTGTACCATCCATTTGATGACCAACCCCTAACTACCAAATGAAAGTACTTACATTACTGTCTTCTGCTATTTCACTTAGCAAATGCCTTAAAAACAGGCCCTGTCTTACTTCTGCTTGTACTGTAGACAGCAGTGGTCTCCAAATCTGGGCATCAAATTTACCTGGAGTGCTCTACACATTCCTGGGGCACCCAGCTCTAGCCCAAGATTCTTTATTTATTTAAATAAACATATAATGTATTATTTGTTTCAGGGGCACAGGTCTGTGATTCATCAGTCTTACACAATTCACAGCGCTCACCATAGCACATACCCTCCCCAATGTCCATCACCCAGCCACCCCATCCCTCCCACCCAGCTCCACTACAGCAACCCTCAGTTTGTTTCCTGAGACTAAGAGTCTCTTATGGTTTGTCTCCCTCTCTGGTTTCGTCTTGTTTCATTTTTCCCTCCCTTCCTCTATGATCCTCTGTCTTGTGTCTCAAATTCCACATCAGTGAGATCATATGATAGATATTTCTCTGATCAACTTATTTCACTTAGCATAATACCCTCTAGTTCCATCCATGTCGTTGCAAATGGCAAGATTTCATTTTTTTTTTTTTTTTATCTAGCCCAAGATTCTGATTCAACAAGTGTCAAGTAGGGCCCAGGAATCTATATTCTTTTTTTTAACACTTTATTTATTTATTTGACAGAGAGAGAGCATAAGTAGGCAGAGAGGAAGGCAGAGGGAGAGGGAGAAGCAGGCTCTCCGCTGAGCAGGGAGCCCGATGCGGGGCTCGATCCCAGGACCCGGGGATCATGACCTGAGCCGAAGGCAGATGCTTAACGACTGAGCCACCCAGGCACCCCTCCTCTGTGCATATGCATATGTATGTGGTGGGGTGTTTTAAAAAACATAGAGAGGCTTGGACCACAAAGTGTATTCTGCAACTTGCTCTTAACAACTTATCTTGGAAGGTCTTCTCAGGTTTACCTCATTCTTCTATAGCAGGCCATGTTAAGCACACCATAATTTATTAACCATTCACAATTACTGTGGTTATAACCCATTGTTTTGCTATTATAAACAATACTGTGTACACATGTGCAAATGCTTTATTGAATAGATTGCTAGATGTGCAATTGTTGCATCACATTTTAAATGTTAGTACCACAGAAACTACGAGATAATGTATGTTGTTTGAAGCTTAAAAAAAAGTTAATGGATTTGATCCAACAGCCTTCGAAAGGCTGCTTCCATTTACATTTTCTTGAACAGTGTATGAGGGCCAATTTCTCCGTAACTTTCAAAACAGAAAAAATAATCTTTTACATTTTTGCTAATCTGATGGATAAAAATGCTATTTCACCATTTTACTCTTGAAGCTGAGCATATTTGTTTATTATTTCTACTTCTGATTAACAGTAACAAGTTAATTATGTGTGTGCTTATGCTAGTTCAAGTACAAGCACCGGGCTTACTGCTGTACATCACTACCTCTAACCCTCTCAACATCTTCATGACCCAGGTACTATTCTTCTTGCCACTTTTCTAAGATACTGAATAAAAGAGACAGTAAGTATCCTGCCCACAATCATGAAGCTGCCTTTTAAAGATTTTCTTTCTTTATTTGGGAGACAGAAAGAGAGTGTGTGTGCCTGCTGGGGGAGGGGCAGAGGGAGAGGGAGAGAGAATTTCAAGCAGATTCCAAGCTGCGCAGAGCCCCACTCGGGGATCAATCTCAGGACCCTGAGACCACAACCTGACTGAAATCAAGAGTAGGACACCCAACCGACTGAGCCACCCAGGTGCCTCCTGAGGCTGCCTTTTAAATATAGGTAATCCTATCCCACAGCCAAGCTTCAGTTTATTTTACTGAGTTGAGTCTATCTTTTTCTTACTGATTTATAGGAACTCATAGATGGTTACTGTGCCTTTGATAAATTTGCCCATAAAACTCTGAGGTGGTGCCTTTTTGGGAGTAGATCTTTGACTACATTTTCAATTCTTCAAAAAATCCTTAGGAATTTAATTATTCAGATTTTCTACTGAAATTTGGCACTTTGTTTCGCCTTAAAACTATGCTTTAACTAGGCTTTTGACCATAGTCTTAAAAAACTGTTAGTAGCACTCTCAATCTTTACACCTCATCTCCTACTCCTTATGTCCACCTATGCCCGCAGAAAAGGGTATTTCTAGGGCACCTGGGTGGTTCAGTCAGTTAAGCGTCTGCCTTCTGCTCAGGTCCTGGGATCAAGCCCTACATCGGGCTCCCTCCTTCCCTGCTCAGTGGGGAGTCTGCTTCTCCCTTTCCGTCTGCCACTCCCCCTGCTTGTGCTCTCTCTTGCTCTCCCTCTCTCAAATAAATAATCTTAAAAAAAAAAAGGAAAGGAAAGGGAGTTTCTGTCCCTGTCCCCCATGGGAAGAAATACTGAGGGTGAAGAGCTCTGCACTTGCATCCCCACTGTTAACTAGTTCCAACTGCTAAACTGACCAAAGCCCTGAGCCAAGCACATGGACATGTCTCATTAGGGGCCTGACTGCTCTGTTAGGCAGGCACAACTGCACTCTCGCTCTTTCCCATCCTGCTCCTACATGGAGAAGCAAACCAGCCTACTCATTATGGGTCTGACCATCCTTTGCTCCAGCTTCTCTTCACCTTCAGCTGAATAGGTGAGGTCAGGTTGGGTCTGCCCATAAATTAGATGTGGAAAAGCAGAAAGTCTCACTCAGGATTTAAGGCTAATCTGCATTTCTCCAGCTTAATTTACCAGGGAGTAGCATCACATTGGAGGTGCTTGTTCAGTCGTTAGTAGAGTGGGGCTAGATTTCTCCTTTGGCTATTATTATTACTAGTATATAACTTCCTTGATAAGAAGCTCCCAAGGGGAAAGGGGGTGACTGATAGAATTTAAACACCAAAATTCTACCCTAAACCCCTTACCATTATATCTTCTATTACTTTCTTGCTCAGACTTGAGAACAAGTCTTACAACTTGTAAGTTCTAACTAAACGATCTTTCTTTTTTATTTTTAAAATCTTTCAATTGGGTTTATTTTATTCTTTAAATGAACTTTTAGGGGCGCCTGGGTGGCTCAGTCGTTAAGCGTCTGTCTTCGCCTCAGGTCATGATCCCAGGGTCCTGGGATCGAGCCCCGCATCGGGCTCCCTGCTAAGCGGGAAGCCTGCTTCTCCCACTCCCAGTCACCCTGCTTGTGTTCCCTCTCTCGCTGTGTCTCTGTCAAGTTAATAAATAAAATCTTTAAAAAAAAAATAAATAAACGAACTTTTATAGATTGTAAAAGAATTATAAAATGTATGACCATTGTATAAAACCAAAGTATAGGTATACAAAAAAAGTGATTAACTTCTTCCCCAACCCCTCCCCAATATATTACAGTTATTTAGTGTATGTTGCTTCTTTATGCTCATATATATACACAAGTGTAGGGTTTTCCCTCAACTTTTAGAAAAATGGAATACTATATCCAATGCTATGAATCTTTTCATTAATTTAATAAAATAAGGACATCCCTCAGGTCAATAAATAGATCCAACTCATTCTTTAATTGATGCATATAGAATAAATGTACCATATTATGTGACTCAGCAACTCCCCTAATAATGTATACTGTTTCCCTTTTTTGCCACTACTTACATGGGCCTTGTACATATGTGCTTATGTACTGCTATCTTTATTTCTGGAGGCCAATCCCAAGAATGAGACTTCTGTATTAGAGGGTATGTACATTTTATTTTAATGCAGCAATACTTGCTTTATTTAATTAATTAATTAATTAATTATTTTTTAAGTAGGCTCTATGCCCAAGCCCAATGTGGAACTTGAACTCATGACCCTGAGATCAAGAGTCACATGCTCTACCAACTGAGCCAGCCAGGCACACCAAGGTATGTGCAATTTTAAATGCTGATTTACTGTCCAAATAGGCTGTAGCAATTCACACTCCTACCAGCATATGTAAGTGTTCATTTCCTCATACCATCAACAACACTAGAAGCACTCAACTTAATTTTTATAAATTTGAAAGGAAAAAAAAATCACAAGATCAATTCTCATTTTCCTTAACTACCTGTGAGGTTGAGCATCTTTTCCATTTATTGAGCACTCACACTCACTACTATGAACTGGATATTTATACTTTGTCCATTTTTTTTTTTTTAAGATTTTATTTATTTATTTGACAGAGAGAAAGAGAGTAAGCGCACAAGTAAGCAGAGGGAGGAGAAGCAGGTTCCCCTTTAAGCAGAGAGCCTGATGTGGGGCTTGATCCCAGGACCCTGGGATCATGACCTGAGCCAAAGGCAGACACTTAACCAACTGAGCCACCCAGGTGTCCCACTCTGTCCATTTTTCTATCACACTAAGTAAATTAACCTGTCATGTTTTGAAAATATATCCCCTGGCCTATCATTTGTCTTTTGACTTTGTCCAAAGCATTATTTGTATTTATTTGTATGTAGTTTTATTTGTATGTAGTATAATCTGTCAATCTTTTCCTTATTTGACTTTGGATTCGATGATTGGTTTTAAGACTGCCTTCTCCTCTGCTCACCCCCACTGCCTCAGTACAAATTTCCTAGTCAATTTTCTTCTATTATTGCTTGTAGGACTTAACATTTAAATATTTTATCTAGAATTGATTTTCATATATAAAGTGAATTTGCAGGCTCTAAATTCTTCTGCCAGATGGACAGCCAATTATGCCATACAATTTATTATTATTTTTTCCTAGTGAATTAAGGTTCTATCTTACCACAGACTACATTCCTATATACACTTAGATCTGCTTTGGAACATTCTATGTGGTTCCACCAATCTCTTTGGCTATAACTATACCAATTCCAATATATGTATTCTATTCTGGTAGGGCAATTGTTTCCCTCTGTTTTTCAACACATTCTTTTTCTTCATAATTTTTTTTGACATTTGTATATATTTATTTTTAAGGCTCTGGCGACAAACAATATTCCAATTCTGGCCCTGCCTTTACCATCTATATCACTTTGGGCAAGTCATTTATCATATTTGGGCCTCAGTTTTCTCACCCACCCTTAAGTTTTGATATGTAGTAATTATTCCTAATCAACTGACTTCCCTTAACTTAAAAAATTTGTTTTCTTAATACATGGTCCATTTTTATAAACTGAGTTATCTTTTTAAAAAGTGCATTATTTTTACAACATAAATCTTCTGTATTCTTAAGCATATTCTCAGGTATTTATAGTGGCACAATCTATAATAATTGCACATTTGTAGACATTGCTCCATTACCTGCTGTCATCAAATGTGGTATGCCTAATTTCTCCTCTTCAAGAGGAATCAACTATTTTGCCTGGCTGCCCAAGATTCTTTCTTCACCCTTAAAACTGAGAAACTTTCCTAGGAAAGTTTTCAGTGTCGCTTGTTTTGTATCCATTTTTCTTGAAAGATGGTTTAAACTCATTACTTCAAACCTTTATTTCCATAAAGTCTTTAATTACATATTTGAGCTTTTGTGTTTTCTGCATCTACTGCAGTCAATTGTTTATTTCCATTTCACTTGCTCAACCTGTCTTTCTTATCCTTCACTAGGTTTTCAGCAGTTTGTATTTGTTTTTATTCTCTTTCCAATGTGGCTTTTAATTCTGTGATAACTTTTGTTTTCTTTTCCACTATATTCCTCAGCTCTACCTGCTGATGCTCCATTTTCTCCTGTCACTGTGCCTTATTTTACCTGATCTTCTGTATCTCTGCTTGGAGTTCTTTACTTTCTTAAGTTCTTTGAATTTATGGTGGCAGGACTGGCCGTTAATTTTCATCTGAGGTTAAAAAACATTTTTCTAGTGTGGGTACTTTACCTGCCACTTGTTTCCCATAATTTCCTCTTTTTTATAGTATCTTTCTACAGCTGTTGTGCTGGTTCTTTTTGACTGAGGCATGTGCTTCTTACATGCTCTGAAGGAAGCCCCTATGGGAGAAGCCAGGGCCGTGTTCCAAGTTAACAGAAACACACGAAGCTTTTGCATTTCCCCAGCCAATCGGGATGATAAACTGTCAAGCTGCTCACAATTCACCCTCTCTTCCAACCCGCCTTATCTGCTGCATCTCGAGAAGATGGCACGTCTATGTGTCTCCCTGTACAGCTCAGCTCCCCTCTTACCCCAGGTGTCCAATGGAGAAGCGCCTGCTGCCGGTCTGTGCACCCTCCTCTCCCTGTCCCAAACAAAGGACTGTTGATTTTGCCTGCAAAATCCAATTCTGGAGAACCATATGAGCTCGAAATCTGAAGCCAAAGATCTCCTTTCTTAGCATCTTCCTATACCCACGCAATCTTCATTATCCTTCTGTCCTTCCTCACTTAGTATTGGGAGCATAAGGAAAAATGACCTAACTTTAAACATCTTAATTGTCAACATTTATGTTACCCTTGTCCCTTTTTCTCCATGTCTTCCCTGTCCTATCAAACTTTTATCTCCCACTTCCCCTGCCTTTGTGCAACTATTGCTTCACAAATGCTTTACCCCAACATGTGAAAAAAATGCCCCTAAGGGGCGCCTGGATGGCTCAGTCGTTAAGCGTCTGCCTTCAGCTCAGGTCATGATCCCGGGGTCCTAGGAGTGAGCCCCGCATCAGGCTCACTGATGAGCAGGGAGCCTACTTATCCCTCTCCCTCTGCATGCCGCTCTCCTTGCTTGTACACTCTCTCTAATTAAAAAAAAAAAAAAAAAACTTAAAAAAAAAAGTCCCTAAAAAGAAAAGGCTGTAAACATCATTTTTACTTATTTTAAAACTGTGGATATTACAATGTCAGGGGTCTTCTAAGATGTATATATGCAGGGCGCCTGGGTGGTGCAGTCAGTTGAGCATCCAACTTTGGTTTCGGCTCAGGTCGTGGTCTCAGTCATGGGATGATAGAGCCCAGCATTGGGCTCCACACTCGGTGTGGAGTCTGTTTGAGATTTTCTCTCTCCCTATGCCCCTGCCCCCGCCGCCCCCACACGTGCTCTTTCTCTCTCAAATAAATAAATCTTTAAAGAAGCATATATGCAATATAAAATATTTATGAAGACACGACCACATCTTCACTTTCAAATGCTTTCATGAATAACAACATAACTTACACATCTTACATTTTAAAAAAATTTAAAAGGTACCATGTCTATCTTGTTATGAGACACTCCTTGAGGAAGGAACCTGTGTATTCCACTTTTATTACACACAGTGCTAGTACCAGAACATTAAGGTGAATGTGTGTGTGTATATATGTAATTCTTTTATTTTTTTTAAGTAGGCTCCACACCCAGCATGGAGCCCAATGCAGGGCTAGATCTCAAAACCCTCAGACCAAGACCTGAGCTGATGGGGCGCCTGGGTGGCTCAGTTGGTTAAGTGGCTGTCTTCGGCTCAAGTCATGTTCCCAGGGTCCTGGGATCGAGCCCCACATCGGGCTCCCTGCTCCATGGGAAGCCTGCTTCTCCCTCTCCCTCTGCCCCTGCCCCTGCTTGTACACTCGCTCGCGCGCTCTCTCTCTCTCAAATAAATAAATAAATAAATCAAATCTTTAAAAAACAAAAAGACCTGAGCTGCTATCAAGAGTCAGATGCTCAACCAAATGAGCCACCCAGGCACCCCTGTATATATGTAATTTTTTTAAAGCCCCCAAGTTATGCAAATCAACAATACCACTCCAGTCAGTGGAACATTTTCTATGATTGTTAATATAACCAAAATTAGCTAAGCAAAATCCTGAGAGAATAAACTTAATCTTTTCCATTTGTCCTCCCTTCAAGCCTGTTCCTGACTGATTATTGTTGATCAATGTCTGCAGAGAAGTCCTGCCTTGTCAAACTTTGAGATGAATTCTGGCATAGTACCCCTTCAGCTCCTGGCTCAGAGGCTAACCAATCAGCTCTGGCATCTTGGCCTCAGGCAAGCCAGACTACCTATGGAACAGAGATTCATTCCTTGTTCAAATCACAGCATCTCCAGTAAGTCTGTATGAACCAGGTTAGGACAAAAAGGAATAAAGCAGCAGCACTTTTATCCAGTGGTCCCATGGAGGAATTAGTCCTCTCACTGTCTAGAAAAAAGAAAGGAGGAAGTTAAAACCAGAAGAGTTTTATATTTTAAATTCCCCTGCACAGTCTTGCGAGGGACTGGTGGAGCACTGCAAAATTCTAAGTGTCTACCACAAACCCTTAGGCTACTAAAACACTTAAGAGTCTTTTTTGTTGCCAATTTCACATCTGCTAACAAAGGCTACAGAAGGTTACTAAGTATCATCATTGTGCCCAATACATCATATCTGGTGAATTAAATGAAGAGATTCCTGAAGAGCTGCCACAAATACTAAGAAGTGAAAATTTATATGCCACAGTCAAAATCATTATGTGCCAAATAGATAAAATAACTGCTTTAAAATCTCAGAGGCATCAACACAGGCTGAGAGGGCAAGCATTCGTCCCATGTATATTTCAGGTACAAGGTGGTCTTACTACCAGTATTCTTCAAAAAGCATCAGGTATACTATACCTATATTTCTCTCCTCAGAACTTTAAAATGTTTTCTAGATGCTAAATCTTAAAGCACGATGGTCAGTTAGATAAATATTAGGGCAAGATAAATCCCTATGACTCTGCCAATTCTATTCAAAACCAACTCTGAAACATGCAACTAAGTGAAACAGAAGCCTAGGAACTGCTACTCATCTTTCGCCCTAAAACAGGGCAAATACCACCTGTAAACTCAGGAGACGTACCAGCGTTCTTGTATCAGCTACTGTATCTAAGTCAGGTAGAACAAGAGAAAATGGGCTTTAACTAGTACATTATGGTACTTGGAGTCTGACTACAAGAAGCTTCTAGACCACAAAAATGGGTGTAGTTGAAAGGAATCAAGGGAATTTTTTCCTCTGGGTCTTTAAAAGGCAGAGGAATGAACATAATGACATTCTGAGGTAGCTTTCTGGCCTGGGGTCCTGATTCCTCTCTTGAAAATATAAATCACATTTATATTAACACCTAATAATTCTCCTTGATTATATTTCAATTATACAGATATAGTAAAGATGATGATTAAATAATAATAGTAACATTTCTAAATTGCTTACCATGTATGTCCCAGGCAGAGTTCCTAAACCCATTACATATACATTAACTCATTTAATCTTATTACCCTCATTTTACAGATGAGGAAACTGAGGCACAGGTGTTAACTTGCCCAAGGCCACACAAACTGAGATCTCAACACAAAGTACCTCAAAGGGGCTATATGGTAATAGAGCTTTTTGCATGGGATGGAAGAGAAGAATCAATGTTCAGGTGCATGTAGATGCAAAAAAAAGGTAAGATTTCTGCTTCTGGTCAGCAGATGTCAAGGTAATCCCAGGGTAATGTTCTTAGAGTGCCATCTGTACCACCTGTTTCTGAATCCGCCGAGTGTCTGTTAACTTCAGGGGGAGAGCCCAGGAATGTGCAAACCCCTCAGGGGAGTCTCAGACACACACTAAGATTTAGGGAACCACCACTCCAACACCAATGCTGCTGTACGCCCCAGCAGAAACCACAAGAGGAGATGAAACACAATACTGATTATGGGACTTCTTACTCCAGGTGTAGTTGATAGAATCCAGTTCTTTACTCTGAAACAACTTCCAAATGTATTCAGATGATGGAACACTTGAAAGTCAAGTTGTTCTTGAAATGCACATAAATTTAATTCTACTGAACTACAAACACAAATGATTTTACTACAGGAAAAACATGATTACATTACTACAAAAAATTTAGAAATTATAATCATGTATTCTTATGTCGGTGTCTCCAGAGTAAAAAAGATGAACATTTCTGGACTTTTTCACCCATGTTAAAAGCTGCGTCCCTTTATTTTGCCCTCTGCTGGCAATCATTATCAACAGCAAGCAGGAAACAAAGATCCGAAAATTCCAATAACTTTTAAATTCCTCTAAACTGTGAAGTCTGGCACCTCCTTGGTAAAAGTCTTCTCCAAAACTGAGCCTAAAAGGCACTGTGTTAAAGTGGTATTTACTGCTCACCAGCCCCCAGGCACAGATACTTTTCATCAGGGTTTCTTAACTTGAGGTCCATGAGCTTGAATTGGAAAATCACATTCGTATTTTCACTAACCTCTGACTGAAATTTAGCATTTCCTTCCATTACGAAGGGAGGCAGCTACTCACAGCCATGTCAATATCTGACTTTGTCACTGACAGAAATCAGATTTTTATCATATCACATTACTATAATTAAACATCTTGAAATGCTATTTACCCTCATCACTACTTTAAAATTATAGTCACAGGGCGCCTGGGTGGCTCAGTTGGTTAAGCGACTGCCTTCGGCTCAGGTCATGATCCTGGAGTCCCAGGATCGAGTCCCCCATCGGGCTCCCTGCTCGGCAGGGAGTCTGCTTCTCCCTCTGACCCTCCTCCCTCTCATGCTCTCTGTCTCTCATTCTCTGTCTCTCAAATAAATAAATAAAATCTTTAAAAAATAAAAAATAAAAAAATAAAATTATAGTCATAATTACACTGGATGGTGTAATTTAATGAATTAATTTAAAAGTACAAGGGTGCCTGGGTGGTTCAGTCAGTTAAGTGTCCGACTCTTGGTTCTGGCTTAGGTCATGATCTCAGGATCATGAGCTCGAGCCCCATGATGGGCTCTGCGCTCAGCAGGGAGTCTGCTTGAGATTCTCTCGCTCCCTCTGCCCCTCACCCACCCTCTAAAAAAAGTACATATTACTATAGCTCCACTTTTTTAAAAAATGTTTTTGATAACTGTAATTCAATATAATCGATTTCCTTCATATTCCTATGTTTTTTATGCATTTGAAAATGTAATTATGAAAAGAGGTCTACTGGCTTCAGATTGCCAAAGGTGTCCATGGCATGTGTACACACGTACACATGTACACACACACACACACACACACACACACGTGTTAAGAACCCTGACCTGGACAGACTGGTGCACAAAAATAGTTTTAAGATACTGTGTCACCTGCATCATGCAAGTGAGTTAAGATAGAAGTAACTGCTTATGGTGTGATTACTGGGATTATTAGTTTATATTTCACTACCAAAACCCACACTTCCTGTGTGCCTGGCACCCACACTTCCTGTGTGCCTGGAACAAAGGAGTTCCATCAGGTTGCTAAATGAAAGGACAAACTTTGGGGTAGAGTTCCTATAAATGAGGTTTGACCCTAGTTACTTCACTGATTTCACCAGCAGCCTATCTGTGGCTCAGTTCCTCCTTTCTTAGAAATGGGGCTGCTACTGCTTACCCAAATTGACTCTGAAAGACCTTGCAAGAAGAAAGGGGCCATCGATTTGTGTAAAAAATCTCAAGCCCTTTGAAAGATATATTTACTTTTTTAAAACATATATTCCTAAGTAATAGTTATAGTAGTCTCAATTTTACTAACACAGACACAGTTTCCACATCAGGACCTTGAATTCCATTCCATTCTGCTGTCCACCATGGGGTGTAAGGAAGAGCGAACCATTACAGAAAATGAAACTATGTCTCGCTCAGGATTCTCTGCTTTTCTGTGGACAGTGGGTGGACTTTAATATCAGTGTGTAGTCCCAGGGATTTGTGTGTAAATTGTGTGTGTTATGTCTGGGCAATGAGAGTCTGTCGCTTTCATCAATTGGCTCAGTCAGTGAAGCATCTGCCTTCCACTCAGGTCATGATCCCTGAATCCTGGGGGAATCCTGGGATGGAGCCCTGCTCAACGGGGAGTCTGCCTGTCCCTCTCCCTCCCCCGTCCTAACTCATGTGCTTAAGCTCGCTCCACTCTCTCTCAAATAAATAAATAAAATCTTTAAAAAAGGGGGGGGGGAGGGTTCCAGAAAAGTTGAGACCTAGACTCTAGAGAAATACTTCTGGAAAACTGTAAACAAACTCACAATGTACAAATGTTTTTTGACAGGACCTTTATGTGTAAAAAAGAACTCTTTTCCTACAACAAACTGTGGGTGAGAGAATAAAATTAACCTGTGCAACACCTTATAGCTAGTCAGTGGACTAGACAGAACCAAACTCCACCCGGCTTTTCCCCCTGCACCATGCCTATCACTGTCCACACAGTTTCATTCTTCTTAAGTCATGGTGTTCGTGGTGTCTCAAGCAGGAGTATAAGGCTTTAAACACCACTAGCCAAGGCCCTCAGTTGCTCTGATCACTCTCACAGTGTTTAATACAGTAAGTGGAACAGATTAAGGAATAAAGGAAAGAAAATTCTTCCCACTGACATATTCAACAACTTTCAAAAATAAATTCATGCTGCAATGTCAGCTTAAAAGCTTCCTCCCGGGGCGCCTGGGTGGCTCAGTCGTTAAGCATCTGCCTTCAGCTCGGGTCATGATCCCAGGGTCCTGGGATCGAGCCCCGCATTGGGCTCCCTGCTCAGTGGGACGCCTGCTTCTCCCTCTCCCACTCCCCCTGCTCGTGTTCCCTCTCTCGCTGTGTCTCTCTCTTTCAAATAAATAAACAAAATCTTAAAAAAAAAAAAAAGCTTCCTCCTACTGCCTGTGCTTCTATGAAAGATCCTCAAGTTGTCAATGTCCAGAAAGACTTACTACTCAAGGTTACACTTCTGTATCACCATGAAATAAGCCAAGAAAAGATAAGGAAAGTGTCATCCTTCTCTATTCAGAAAACAGTGGCAGGATCACGGTCACAGACCAAAATTTCCAAAAAGAGATCACTTTTAAGAGGACAGATAATGAGGCAGCAATAGCAGTGACACTCCTGGCAGACGGGCTGGGGGATCCATGAATGGTACCTGGGGGTGGGAGCAGGAGGCGGGGAAGCCCGCACAGTAAAGAGCCCTAACAGAAATCTAGTGTAGCCAAGAGTGTGTATGACCACCAACTGAGGCACCAGCATCTTTCTTCACAGCCATCCCTCTCTCCTCCCCTATCCGCCCCCCAGTTGAAGCAATGCGGCGCGAAGGGAGAGGAGTGGAGTGATAAATGGCGTAGCTTTTGGGTGTAAAGTCGAGTTTGAGTGCCATCACCCCCCCCCCCCGAAATAGCTGTCTGACTCGGTCAAGTCACAACATGGTGCCTCAGTTTCCCCAAGAGTAAAATGGGGGTAATTACGCTTCTAACTACCCAGGAATGCTGCCAGGATTAAATGAGATAACGAGTGCGAAAGCTTCTGCACAGGGCCAGACACAGAGGAACCGCTCCGGGGGCGCTAAGGCAAGTCCGCAGCAGGGTCCTGGGGTCTGGGCTCCGGCCCGGAAAGGGTGCTCCCGGGGCCCGCTCCCCGCCAGCTGGGTTCCGAGCCCCTGCCCGGCCCACCTTGTTGTTGTACTCCTCCACGAAGCTGCCCAGCGCCAAGCGAAAGCGCTTGTCGGGCCGCACGCTCCAGTTCATGGCGTAGACGGTCCAAGGCGCTTCATACTTGTAGATCTCCTTCCGTTTGCCGTGCAGGGACATGGTGGCGGCGGCGGGGCCGCAGTGCGGGCCGGGACGACAGCAAGCTGCTGCGGGCCGGGCGCGAGTCAGGCGGGGAGCCGGGCCTGAGACTGAGGGGTCCGGAGGGAGGCGGGGCGGGGGCGGGCAGGGACGGCCTAGCCCGGAAGCGGGGCCGCGGCGACAGACAACGACTGCCGGGCCCGACCCCCAGTTTCAAACCTGCTTCGGCTCGGACAACAGCCACCTTCCGTTTGAAGCCCCGCCCCGCCCTCTCGAAACGGAAGCCACGGGACCCCCGTAGCGGCGCCGGCCGTTGGCTGCCTGACATGTCCTTTCGAAAGGTTCCTTCTCCTCATTGGCTAGTGCATCCGTAGCTTCTGAAACCCTTCGCTATTGGCGTAAGTGTTTGTCATTCCAATGACTTGCCCGGCCCAATTTCAGGGGGCAGGCGCTTTCTCAGCTCCAAAGGTGATTGGCTGAGAAAGATGTCAGTCAGGGAGATAACGGCGCACTGCGGGTGAATGGGGGCGTGGGTGGCCTAGAGGCTGGTTATCTAGCTGCGGCGGGGCAGGCCTCCGAGTTCTAGGCCAATTCTCTGAGAGTTGAAACCCCTTGGGTGACCTGCTCTGACTTCCTCTCTGCAGCTGCCATTGCGAGCGGTTTCTCCACGCTGTCCAGTGGAAATTTACATTCTGCCTCACCCAAGGGCCCGCGGCCTGGCAGCCTGGCCCCAGCCAAACGGGAATCACCTTAATTTCCTCCTGGTGCCCACAGCCCTGTATACCGGGGAGCTGTTGTCCCAGTCCCCCCAAGGGCAGGAGGCGCACACGCCTTTGCAGACCGACCCACCTTTAGTCAGGCCTTCCCGCGCTTTCCTGGACATTCTAGAAACGCTCGGAATTTCAGGGTTGGTTTTCAGTTAAGTCCGCGGCCCTACTTGCTTGGCCCTAAGTTTTTGTCGGTTCCGTTCATTCCATCCCTTTCCCCGAAGCGGAGCCCAAGGCAAAAGCTAATCAAGCCCTAAACATATCTGTGTCCTCAGTTCGAAATGGAGAAGGGTCTGAATCTAGGTAACATCTCTTTATAATTTAAATGGTTTCCTATGATTTGCTTTCAACGCAATTAAAGGAGAATCTTAAGGAACTGCTAGATGGTATCATTAAATATCCTTTTAAATATCGTGGATTGTTGAACAACTCAGAAAGAATTATGTGACTGCTGTATGTAACAAACCCCTTAGTGTTCCATCTGCTTACTTATTTGAACAAATTTTCTCTGCTTAAGTTTTTTAAAAAAGGAAAGAAAAATAGGTATAAAAGTGTTGCTGAACCTTGTCTCTAATAAAAAAGTGATATTCATCCACACACATGAACTAATGAGAGGAAAATACCCTCCTTTATATATGCATTTCCAATAAAATTTTAATTTCTATAAAAATTTGAAATATATTTGGGTTCCTGGCTGGCTCAGTTGTAGAGCATCCATCTATTGATGTTGGGGTCATTGAGTTCAAGCCCCACGTTGGGTGTAGAGATTACTTAAATTTTTTTAAAAACTTTAAAAATTAATTTAAAAAAATTTGAAATATATCTCTGTTGTTTTGAACAACTCTGTACTAATGAGTATAATCCTTAAAGCCTTGGTAAGGTTACAAAAATTTAATTTTACAATTCATATGCATATATTTGCTGCAAACAGTTATGATCAAGTTACTGATAATAGACCTTAAGTCTGGAAATAAACTACATGTAGCATAAACTGTGGTGGAATAGAATGGAATTATGAGAAGAGAAAAAGGAATAATGTTAAAGAAGAGCTTATTCTCATGTTTTTATTTTATTTTATTTTATTTTATTTTTTTTTTTTTTAAGATTTTATTTATTTATTTGAGACAGAGAGAATGAGATACAGAGAGCATGAGAGGGAGGAGGGTCAGAGGGAGAAGCAGACTCCCTGACGAGCAGGGAGCCCGATGCGGGACTCGATCCCGGGACTCCAGGATCATGACCTGAGCCGAAGGCAGTCGCTTAACCAACTGAGCCACCCAGGCGCCCTATTTTATTTTTTTAAAGAGTTTATTTATTTGGGGCGCCTGGGTGGCTCAGTTGGTTAAGCAACTGCCTTCGGCTCAGGTCATGATCCTGGAGTCCCGGGATCGAGTCCCACGTCGGGCTCCCTGCTCAGCGGGGAGTCTGCTTCTCCCTCTGACCCTCCTCCCTCTCATGCTCTCTGTCTCTCATTCTCTCTGTCTCAAATAAATAAATAAAATCTTTAAACAAACAAAAAAAAGAGTTTATTTATTTGAGAGAGAGAGCACGAGCAGGGGGAGGGGCAGAGGGAGAGGGAGAAACAGATTACAGGCTGAGCAGGAAGCCCAACATGGGGCTGGATCCCAGGACCCTGAGGCCATGGCCTGAGCCCAAGGCAGCCACTAACCAACTGAGCCACCCAGGCGCCCCATTCATATGCTTTTAAAATGAATAGAAGATGCGGTGTGTATGTGTATATATATACATATATATACATATATGTGTATATATATAATGTAATATTACTCGGCCATCAGGAAGGATGAAATCTTACTATTTACAACAATGTGGATGTAACTGGAGGGTATTATGGTAAGCGAAATAAGTCAGTCAGAGAAAGACAATTATCATTTGGTTTCACTCATATGTGGAATTTAAGAAATAAAACAGAAGATCATAGGGGAAGGGAGGGAAAAATGAAATAAGATGAAATCTGAGAGGGAGACAAACCATAAGAGACTCTCAACTATAGGAAACAAACTGAGGGTTGCTGGAGGGGAGGCGGGTGGGGGGATGGGGTAACTGGGTGGTGGGCATTAAGGAGGACATGTGATGTAATGAGCACTGGGTGTTATATGAGCTGATGAATCACTGAACTCTATCTCTGAAACTAATGATACACTGTATGTTAACTAATTGAATTTAAATAAAGTTTTAAAAAAAGAAAAAAAGAGGCAGCAGCTCTTTCTGCCCCCAGATCCTGTCCCCATGCTTTAATAAACCACCATTGTGCACTAAAAACAAAACAAAAACAAAAAGAAAGAAAGAAAATGAAGATGTGAAGGGTGCTTGGCTGTCTCAGTCAGTAGACATGTCACTCTTGATCTTAGGTTATGAGTTCAAACCCTACATTGAGCATGGATCCTACTTTAAAAAAAAAAAAAGAATGATGTTGGCTCTTTTTTTTTTTTTTAAGATTTTATTTATTTATTTGACAGAGAGAGACACAGAGAGAGAGGGAACACAAGCAGGGGGAGTGGGAGAGGGAGAAGCAGGCTTCCCACCGAGCAGGGAGCCCGAGGTGGGGCTCTATCCCAGGACCCTGGGAGCATGACCTGAGCCGAAGGCAGACGCTTAACGACTAAGCCACCCAGGCGCCCCTGAATGATGTTGGCTCTTAAATCACTATGCTACTTGGATCTAAATGGATCGATATAAATGAGGCAATTTATAAAGTATCAATATTCACAATATACTGGAAATTACATCCTTGCAACTATTTAAACTTATCAATGAAATACTTCAAATGTTAACTTAAAAATGTATATGTGATAGGAGGGATTCATCTTCAAAATTCGTTCAAGGAGTACCAAAAAAGGACTGAGGACTGATGATTAGGTACTTTTGGACAACAGCCGTTTCATTGGAGCGATTAACTGCGCATGTTCTCAAGCCAGAACATATGGATTGAAACCATGTCCTCATTTTCCCATAATGTTAGGCAAGATTCCCTTTTTTTTTTTTTTTAAGATTTTATCTACTTATTTGAGAGAGAGAGAGTGAGAGCACAGGTGTGTAGGAGAGGGCAGAGGCAGAGGAAGAAGCAGACTCCCCGCTGAGCAGGGAGCCTGACACGGGACTCGATCCCAGGACCCCAAGATCATGACCTGAGCCAAAGGCAGATGCTCAACCAACTGAGCCACCCAGGTGCTCCAAGACTCCTTTTTTTTTTTTAATTGAAGTATAATTTACACATAGAAGTACACATATTTTCACAATATGAAATATACTTAATGTCACCAGCTCCTAGATCAGGAAGCAGGAAAGTACTAGCACCCCAGACGTCCCCCTCATGCTTGCATAAATTTCTTAGCCTCTCGCTGCTTCTGATTCCTCATCTCTTAAATGAGGCCAACAATACCGACCCCACAGGGTTGTAGTGAGGCTTAGTGAACTAGTATCTGCAGAAATGTCAGCAGGAGCATGGCACAGGGGGAGCATTATGGAAGTGTTTGCTGTTGTCATGATTCCTGATGGTGACCAAGCCAGAGCCTCTCCAATTCCCTTTACCCCAGCCTGGCTGAAAGCCCCATGCCCCTGGGGTTCCTGGGTCTAGCAGAACACTTTGAGGTTCTCAACACACAGATCCTTGTGGGAGGGACTTGAAGAAGACCACAATGTTGGACTCACAGCACAATCAGGGACAGATGACCCTTGGGTAAGTAACACACCCAGCCCAACATGAAATGTGCAGACTTAATTAGCTGCGAGATGTTCCACTGCCCGGTAGAGTCCCAAAGGACATCACAGAACCATGAGGGGCAGAGTGGCTGGGGGCTGGAGCTCTGTGCCCTGATGTGTCTACTACAGAGGACACTTTCATCCCCAGCTGGTTCAAAGGCTCTTGGCAGGAGATCTCACTAACCTTGGGTGCTGGGCCGTGAAGCGGTAGATAGTTCTGAGCCACAAGGCGATAGTACCCAGCTGACAGCAAGGTTCTCATGCAGATCAGAAACTTCTTTCTTCAGTGACACCTCTGTCCTGTAAGCTACCTCTACCCCCAAGCCTCACCCACCCTCCACCAGGCCTACTGTCTAAACAGAGCCCTAGAGGAGTCTGGGAAAGTCCTAAGCCTCTTCACCCATGCCTTAGTGGGTCACTTGGGTTGGCAGTTTGTAGCTACAGTAGGAGAATAGTTTTCAGCGGCCCATTTGGCAGCTGTCTGCCTCCCCCAAATCCTTCACTCTCACCCACCTTCAATCCCCTCATGGTATCTTTTATCTTGGGGCTCAGTGGCTCTAACTCCCTGCCAATCCAGGATCTGAGCCGTGTCTCTGGAACTCCAGCTGCTGGGGGACCTGGCCGAGGCGTTCAGGAAGGGAAGGAAAGCGGGGACCACAGATGAGTCCCTGTACCTCCAGTGGATGAAGAGGTGAGGCCAGGGGTGACAGGAGCCCCTCAGGCTGCTCCTGTTCTGAGGATACTGTGAAAATTTTGTCTGTTGCCATGGCCAGGGGAGGCACCCTGGAGGAGGAATTCCTTTGCGTCGGCCAATACTTGTTCAAGTCATCACAGCTTGGGACCTGGGGGGTGGGGGTGGGCAAGAAAGGGGGAGGCCACCAACTTCAGGGATGGGAACTGGCAGGAGCTGTGTCCTGTTGCCCTTGCCCCAGCTGTGGGGTCTATGGTTGCAATCTGGGCTTTGCCACCACCTGTCCAGGCTGCTTGTCAGGACATAAAGGAGGACAGCAGAAGCAACAGCTGCTCTCAGGCCACAGAGGCTCTGGGCTTGATGCCACATTGAGACCAAGTTCAGGGTGGGGCAGACATGCAGCTGCCTCCAGGAAAGCCCTTGGGGATCCCTTCATCTGCTCACCTGTTCAGGGGTCAGACCGCCCTGGGGCAGCCTAGTGCCTGGACTCTGAGTGGCTGAGACTACAGGAAACAAGGCCAGGTCATCAGAGGTAGGGGCTCCCAGAATGTAGCCAGTGTGACCCTGGGGCAGGGGCTGCTGAAGGAGCTGTAGGATGTGGCTGAGGTCTGAGGACATGCGGGACTCCAACCTGCCACACAGAACAAGGTCAAGGTCAGGGTCAGAGTCAGCGTCAGGGTAAGGGAGAGCCGTTCGGGTCCTGATGCAGCTCTCAATTTTGTAGCCTGCATGCCATTCCTGCTGGATAGAATGGCAGCCTGGGACCTCGCTGAAGCTACTTCCCTGCTACAATCCACAGCCCCTGCCGAAATCTCCCTTGGCACTGACTTCAATAATAACAGTGACCAGGCATTGTGCACACCTCATTTAGCCTTCATAAGGGAGCTTTGGTACGGGTATTCTGATTATCCCCATTTCATGAAAGGGCAAACAGAAGCTCTGAATAGTTAAGTAACTTGTCCACATTCTTGCTGGTCGGTTGCAGAGCCAGGTTAGGAGCCCAGGACTTCAATGCCCAAGCCCTTACTCTACCACCGCAGCCCTGCCATCCACAGGCCACACCCCCTTTCCAAGGGCCCATGGAATTTGTTTCTGCATGAGGTTATGCCCCTCTTCCAAAAAGGCTCCCTTGGCCTGTTTTGGGGTTTCCTAGGACAAGCCATCCAAGGAACTGGGCTTAGTGACATAGGGAAGGGAAGGCCTGCAGCTAAATGGGGCTAACCATTCTAAAACCCACAGGGTACCCAGTGATGTCCCTGAGCCACCAAGAGGGGGCACCCGTGCCTAGCCCACTGCTGGGCCTGCTCTCTGCAGCCACCCCCATCCGTGGCCCACAGGACACTCACCTGTTCATCTGGGCCTGGAGCTGCTCTAGCCTGGAGCCTAGCTCCCGAGGCCAGCAGTCTGGGTCTCCCTGAGGGTTGGGGGGGCTGTGCCTTGGCCTGGGGGGCACTTGCTGCAGCAACTCTGGCCAGAGGCCAGATGCATCTGAGATGCTCAGGGAAGGGGCTGCGGCTGCAGGAGGGAAAGGGAAGCCTGAGCTTCAGTCTGGCTGGTTCCACAGGCATGACCTGGAGCAGAGCCCATCCCCTTCCCCTAACTGCCATGGGAACACAGGTTGGGAGAAGTGGATCTCCTTACCTGGGTGCCCTGGAGTACAAGGTCCTATCCCCACAGAGGTCTGGCTTCCAGTTCCCAGAAAGCTGTAACCCTGGGAAGGGGGCTGGGGGCCCAGCTTGGGGGTGCTGACGGGGTGGGGACTGTCCAGCCCTGGCCTCACTGTCCAGGGAGCTGCAGTCCAGCCACTCCCCTGGTGCCTTGATGTGAAACCCCAGGGGGCTGCTTTGTATCCGCCCCTGG
Source organism: Neomonachus schauinslandi (assembly GCF_002201575.2). Taxonomy (NCBI): domain Eukaryota; kingdom Metazoa; phylum Chordata; class Mammalia; order Carnivora; family Phocidae; genus Neomonachus; species Neomonachus schauinslandi. The sequence goes on along the minus strand of NC_058417.1, from coordinate 44,918,488 downwards.
GGACAGCCCTCACTCAGGCTCTGAGCACACAGGGGCAGGAAGGAGATAAGGGTGTCTATTACTGAGCCTCGGAGAGGGAGCCCCTCTCCTCTCATCAAGGGGCTGGGGAGGTCTCTCCCAAGGTGAGGCAGATCAGGAAGGACCTGAAAGGGATAGGAGGCTGGGCAGGGGCTTCAGGCTGGGCTGGGGCTGACGCTGGTGGAGGCTGGCTTTGCTTACCTGACTGGTTGTCACCGAGGAAGAAGCCTTGGTGGTCCTGGGTGCCTGGAACTGGCTGGGGTGATGACTGCAAACCCCCACCTGCCTTGTGGGGAACAAAAGCATCAAGTAACAGGTACCAAAGCTGGGACAGGGTCTCTTTTTCCTCCCCTGCACCAACCCCCCTCCTGTGGCCCTTGAGACAACTAGGTGAGAAAGTAGTAACAGGTGGCCAGGCTTCCCCTGATGCTCCAGGAAGCTTCCTGCAGGTTCTCCCCTGTGCTGGTGGGCAGGAGATTAACAGGGGCTTAGAGATGTGCAGACCTCCCCCCTCGCCACCAAGAGTCTTGGGAGAGGCAGCCTTGAGTAGCAAGATTTGGTGGGGTGCAGGGGGAGGGGGACAGAGGAGCTATTCTTGCAGTCCTCCCTTTCCTGAATGCCCTGGTGCTCCCGTCCTTAGCTTGGGCTACTGGGGAGTTTCCTCTGAGGAGACTGGGTCTGGAATCCCCAATCCATCCAGGATACCCTCAGCAGCACCCTTGGCAGACCACCCTCTTGGCACTATGAAACTTGCGGGTACCCGGGGGCTACAGATGCCCAGGCCACAGAGACCATATCCGTCTTGCCCTAGGGTCCAACCACTGAGCACTTGGGCCATCTGATGGCTCCTAGGGGCTAGAGCCCCCGAGGTAGCATCCTTACAAGACGTCTCCTAGACAGATCAGGTGGGGAGAGGAGAGACTGGTGGTGGGGAGAAGAGCAGAACGGACAGGGTGGGGATGGCTGTCCATAGCAAGAAAACCTGCCTCAGCGCCACCCTCCAGGAGCTGGGCGTGGGGCTTGAGCCAGCAGAGCCCCTCCTCCTGAGGCCGGGGGTGGGGGGCTCAGTGCCAGGGCCTCAGCCACTGCTGCCCCTGCCAGGCACGCCTGCCCCCTCCTTCGCACTAGCTGATTCCATACCCCTCTGTCCATACAGTCCCTTCTGGGCCCTTCCAGTCTGTACTGGTTGTCCCACTCCTTGGTAACCCTGAGCTCCCCAGAAATTTGGTCTCCCCACACATCCTCATGACTTCCTTGGTTATTTAACTATGAGGCTCTTTATTTTCCCTGAGTTGTTTTAGTCTCTTCCACTGAGTGATCAGCTTGTGAGGAGAGGCTGCTCTATCTCTCATTTACACCCCTGGGACCTGGCACTGTGAGACCCTGGCTGCCAGACATCGCCCCCTTTCCAGCTGGGTGCCACGGGGTGGAAAAAGCCTCAGCTGTAGAGTCGCACAGACTTGAGTCCACTCTTTGGCTCTGCATTTGACAGTATGGCTTCCTGTATGGCGGTTTGGCTTTGGTCAATGTATTCATCCTCTCTGACCCTCAGTTTCTTCATCTAGAAAGTGGGGGAAATAACACTCTGTGCAAAGAGAAGACTAAATGAGATCATGTAAATGAAGCCGAGCTGGTGCTCAACAATTGGTAGCTGTCATCATACTCGGCATTATGTTGGCCACGGTAGACACAGAAGAAATTACAGTAAAGGACGCAGGATGGGGTTGAAAAGAAGGGAGGTGGTCGGGTGGATCCCCTGAGGCCAGGCAGGCCAAGTGCTCAGCAGGCCCCATTGCCCGTTACCAGCTGGCGGAGGGCCACTCCCCGCCCAGGCCCACCCAACCCAGACTCACGTCCCGCAGGTTGAAGGTGACTTCCAGCTTACTCCAGAAGCTGTCTGCAAATGCAGGGTACATGTCCAGCACCTCCAGCAGGTCTGCCCGCTGGATCTTGTGCAGGTCACAGTAGGTCAGGGCCCGCACATCTGCACTGGACTTGCCCGGCCGGGCGTGAAGGCTAACGGGCTCCCCAAAGATGTCATTCTTTCCTGCCAGCCAGAGGGGCAGGGGTCTCTCCAGGGTCTGGCTCCAAGCTCTCCTTGGAAGAGCCTCCCTGAGGGCCCCTTGATCATGAACTAGCCCCCCCCCCCCCAGCCAACTTCAGGGATCCTGCCAGGCTGGGGCTTGGTGCTCAGGATCAAGCTCTGGGGACAAGGCTAGATGTGCTGGCTGGGGGTGGGGAGGGGTTGGAGGTGAGACCTGCCTTTTCCTTTGTTCTCTGAACTCTGCAGAGAGCACATACCGTCCCAGCATGTGGGTCTCCCCCAATACCAGTCTCCAGGCCCCTCAGGACCACCCTCTATCAGAATCTGCTCCCTTCCTATTTTCCATGTTCTTTGGTACTGCCCCTATCCACCCCTCCACTCCAGGAGACAGTGGGCAGGAAGGGACACTAAAGGCTCCCTGCTCAACCTCTTCCTTGCTCCTCAGCCTGGTGGTGCTGTGAGTGCAGGGAGCCCAGGGCCAGGAGCCCCCTGCTGCCCCCAGGGCAAGGCCTGAGGCTTCTGTGTCTTTGTGTTCCCACTGCCTACTGTGGGGCCAGGTAACCAGCATGGCCCTGGCAGAGGAAGCCTGGGGAAGTCACTTCCCCTCTTTGGACCCCACTGTTCTCATCTCTAAAATGGGTATAACCATATCTGCCTTGCCTGCCCCACTGGACTGTCCAGAGGAACAGATGTGTTGCTTGAGAAACTGCCTCAAATAGCAAGAAGCACCAGACAGGTTGGTGCCAGGCGTTGGGGGGGACGGATGTCCCAGGGTGGACATAGGCTGGTGACACTTGGAGCATGTGGCAAGGGTAGGAGTCCCTCCTGGTGCCAGGCCCACTGTGCTGGTCACAGGATATAAGTATGAATAAGATGTTATCCCACCCACAAAGAGCCCCCAAAGCCCCACAAGACAGGCACCTAAGCCACCAACTAGTTTACACTTCATCTATAGAGCCTTAGGGCAGGGGAGAACCAAGAGCTAAGGAGGAGGAGGAGGGGTTCAATCTACCAGGGATAGTTGAGGCAGGCAGGGAGTGCTTACAGAAGATATGAAGTGGGGGCTGGGTTGTGACAATGAGGGCTGGGCCCCCAGGAGAAAGGCAATCAGAGCAGAAGAAACAGCTGTGTGCTGCACAGTGAGGGCAGACAGAGGGTCCAGGGCTGGGGTGCCAGGGACCATGATTGCCTGACATCCACTCCCCACAGGGAAGTCCAACCCCTCAGCCTGGCAATAGGACCAGGACAATGGTGGATGGAAGCCAAGACCTGTTGTCCAAGAGAACAGGATCAAAGGTCACTCAAGAGGAGGGGACTGAGGTCCAAGGAGGGAAGGGACTCGCCAGAGTCACATATGAAATTCATAAGCTCGGAATGTGGGCAGCATTATAAAATGATGTTATCCAGTAGGTGAAGGATTATGCTCTAATGTACATTTTCACTCAAGACAAAAAGAGGATTTCAGGTCTCTAACTGAAACTTAGATTGGACTAGCTTCTTCATTATTAAATAGAATTATCATCCTTCCCACTTGGATGGCACTTCTAAAGTAGGCTGGGAGGGAGGGAAGTTCTCAAAGAGGAGCCCATGGCTTGAACTCAGTCTTGAAGGATGACCGGGGTCTGCCAGGCAGGTGCTCCGAGCAGAATGGCAACATGTGCAAAGGCAGCGAGGTGAGACAGAGACTGCAGGTTAGAGAACTCTAAGTAGTTTGGATGGCTGCAGCACGAAGTACCAGGGGGGAGGGTGGCAGGATTTAGGGAGGTCAGACTGGGGAGGACTATGCATGCTGTGATCAGGGGTTTACATGTGTCCTGAGGGTCATGGGGAACCATGAGAAGATTTTGAACAGAAGAGGAATATGCACAGATGTGAATTTCAGGTCACTGGCAGAAGGTGAAGATGGAGTATGGGGGTAGACCACATGCAGGGACACAGGAAAGGAGCTCTTGACATGTGCCCAGGGAAGACACGATGCGGGCTGGAGGCAGGCAGGGACAAGGAGACGGGGTGGGACACAGAGGTATTAATGAGGGTAACACACAGGAGTCTGTGGCTGCCTGGATGGTGGGGGTGGGGCAGGAAAGAAGAAGGGTGCTCCCTTGGTTGACTCCCAGATCTCTGACCCCAACAACGGACAGTTCACAGTGATGGGGATTCTGAAGGAGCAGCTTTTGAGGAAAGATGATGATTTCAGACACAGGCATGTTGTTTGTTCTGCCTGTGGAATATAGGGTGGCCAGACCCAGGAAGGAATGGAATATTCTGGTCCAAGAAGAGATTGGGGCCAGGACAGAGCTCTGCTGGTGCTTGCGGATAGATGAGGCTGAGAGCGTGGGAGCAAGGAGGTAGCTCAGGTGAGGGTATTGGGTGAGGAAAAGAAAGCAGAGCCCACACTTGGCGGACACAAGCTGAGGGCAGACCAAAGGGAGGGGACTGAGCAGAGGAACTGGAGGGGGCCTGTCCAGTGGGGTTGGAGGAGAGCCAGCTACAGAGACCAAAGGAAGGAGAGGCTGACATCCTAATCAGGGTCTTGGGCTAGGCTGAAGTCAGGGAGATGGCAAGAAAGATGAGAATCATCTCAGAGAGGTGAAGTGACCTGCTCAAGGTCACATGGTTGGTAAGTAGCGGAGGCTGAGCATGCCCCCAAATCTGTCCCTGTCCAGTGCTCATATCCTTCCTCCAAAGTGTCTAGCTGTCCCTGTAGCAGCAGTGAATGAGACTGGGGTCCTCCCTCCACCCAAGACAAACCTTTGCCCTCTCACACTGAGCTCCCCAAGAGTGGAAGAAGGTAGGAGCCTTCTCCGACTTCAGAGTGAGACACATAGCCCTGGAATCCCTGTCTGGCCACTTGTCAGCATGACCTCTCTGAGCCTCTACTTCCCTATCAGGAAAAATGGAACCTATGGTAGAGGTTTGTTTTAAGGATTCAGTGGGCTGGGTAGGAGGAAAAAAAAAAAAGAAGCTCTCCACCGTGCATGTGCACATGGCAGGCCAGTAAAAGGTGCCACCATCGTTTAGAATGGAGAAGTCCAGGCAGGACATCTCTGCTTCCACCCCACCCACCCATACTGGTCTGGCCCTCCCTGCCCGACCCACCTAGGATGGCCACGACCATGTCGTCGCGCAAGATCTCGATGGAGCCACGGGAGATGAAGTAGAGCGTGGAGAGCACGTCGCCGAGGTGCACCAGCGTGTCTCCCGGTGGTGCGTGCGTCGTCTTGAACTTGACCGCCAGCGCGCGCAGGCAGCCCTTACTGGCTCCGCGGAAGGCAGGGCAGTGCTGCAGCAGCGCGCGGTGCAGGTGCAGACAGATGTCGGCCTGCAGGCACTCGGGGAAGCCTTTCAGCACCTGCGAGGGGGGCGGCCGCATCCACCGGGATGCGGCTGGGCCTGGGCCTGGGAGAACGGGGCGGGGGGGGGGGGCGGGGGGG
>NC_058417.1:44828343-44912892 GCF_002201575.2 Neomonachus schauinslandi | reverse complement strand
CCCCCCCCCGCCGAGGTAGGGCGGCGGGGGCTCACCGCGTTCATGTCAATGCCGTTGGTGTAGGACCAGGCATGCTGGAAGTACTCTTCCAGGCGCTGCCGCAGCGGGTTTGGGATCTGGTGGAAGCGGATGAACTCCTTGACACGCAACATCTGCGTGTGGTAGCGCGCAGTGCCCGAATACAGGCGCTGGATGATGGCTGACACGTTGCCAAAGATGCTGGCGTACATGAGGGCTGGGGTGAGGAAGCAGGGGTGCGGGGAGTGAGCTCCTCCTTAGCCCCACCAGGCCACAGCACCCCAGGGCCTGCCCCAGACCTCCTTCTCCCTAGGAGCCCTCTGATCAGGGGCCCCTCTGTCCAGAGCCAAGTCAGAGAGCCCAGAACAGCGCCAGGGCACACAGAGGGACAAAAGGCCCTGGGCTTCCTGCCCTCCTCCCTCTGTGCTGTGTCTCTTGGCACCTTCCTGGGCCCAGAGGCCAGACTCCTGAGAACTAGGGCAATGATTTTCTTAGTACAGATTTGTTTTCCTCCTTCAAGTTGTAAAAAAAAAAAAAAAGAAAAGGTATAATGAAGGGAAAACTCTTGGTCTCTGTTTTCACCCATTTTTTTTTCTTGTTTTTGTTTCTCTGGGCTTTCACATCTCTAAATACTCTGAACATGACAACTTAATCTACGTGTAAAATTCCACACTGACTCTTGTGTTGCTAGATGAGGGGTCTTGGGAAGCAGGCAGCACAGTGCAGGGCCTGGGGCACACACAGCCGGAGGAGCTGACCCCCTGCGAGAAAATTGGGTCTCTGTGTAATCCTTGGCAAGTTAGGACCTTCAGTCTCCCTGGTCTGTACACTGGGCTTGTAACATGGCCCCCACGAGGTAGTGATGAACACGAAGCATGCACCTTTGGCAAGCACTTACAAAAATGCCTGGGGGGCCAGCTTCATGGGTGTGTGACCTGTGCTAAGAAGGGCCCCATGCTTGGTTCCTGGCTCTGCTGTCACCATTCTGGAAACCCTTAAGACTTTTTAAGACCGTTTATGGTCCCCACATTTTCATTTTGTACAGGGCCCTGCAAATAATGTAGCTGGTCCTGGTACCTGGCACAGAGCAAGGGCTGTATGTGTGTTAAATTTTGTGTATCGTAGGTGAACACATGCAAAATTTCCTTGTGCCGCATGCTTAGTATTTGCCCATCACACACAACGTTACTGTGTTATGTCTCATTACGAAACTAAAAATTGAACGCCATGGGTAAGGCCTGGGCATGAGGTGGCACTCACAGCCGATGAGCATGACGCAAATAGAGAAGACCTTCTCAGAGTTGGTGTTGGGTGAGACGTTGCCGAAGCCCACGCTGGTAAGGCTGCTGAAGGTGAAGTAGAGGGCCGTGACATACTTGTCCTGCACCGAGGGGCCGGAGGCTGGGTCACTCCCATTGTAGCGCTTGCCGAGCTGCGCGCCCAGGCTGTCCAGCCAGCCGATCTTGGGCTCCAGGTAGGGCCGCTCCACATTGCCGATGGCATACCAGATGCAGGCCAGCCAGTGTGCAATGAGCGCAAAGGTGCACATGAGCAGGAAAAGTACAGCTGCCCCGTACTCAGAGTAGCGGTCCAGCTTCCGCGCCACGCGCACCAGCCGCAGCAGCCTCGCCGTTTTCAGCAGCCCGATCAGGGTTGTGGTCTGGAGGGGCAGGGAGGGGGCCGTAGAGCCGAGGGTCAGCCCTGGAAAGGCTGCACTTAGGGCCACATTTGTTCACTTGTGCATATGGTCACACAGTCATTCAACAAACACTTATAGAGAACCTGCTCTGGCCTCTTGGACAGTGCAGCACAAAGCAGCACAGCGGAGGACCTTAAGGAGCTCTCAGCCTAAAGCTCCAAATAGTGTTATGGTTGTGAGGACAGAAGTCCAGGGGAGCACAGAGAAAAGAGAGGTCAATTCTACAGTGCAGGGCAGGGGAGGCTTCATAGAGGAGGTGACCCATGAGCTGAATCTGGAGAGATGAGGCTGAGTCTGCAGGCAGACAGGAGGCAGAGGGAAAGGCCTTCTAGGCACAGGGAGTAGAACGAGCCAAGCAAGGCGTGGAGGCGTGAAACGTCACAGCCCACATGGGAAACCAAGTGAAGCGTTGCAGCGTGGAGTGCGGGGTGGAAGATGGTGGAGTGGTGAGAGACGAGCCTGGGAGGTGGGTGGGCAGGGGCTGCTCCTGTGGGCCTCAAGGTCCAAAAAGACTTTGGCTTTTATTTCAAGCCACTGGGAAGCCACTGAAGGTTCTACAGTCTCAGATAAATGATCTGAAACTGGTCCTGGCTTCTGTGGGGAGGAGTGACACTGGCAGGGGCAGGGCTGGGGCAGAGGTGGGTACGGGGGCCACTCAGTGTTCTGGCAGGGCAGTGGGGGTGGAGAGGAGGGGAAGAGATTGGCTGGAAGTGGGTGGGCATGGGAGCAGGGAGTGTTGATGGACCCCTCCTGCTGGACAGGCCGTTGAGGGGGTGGCTGGTACACAGAAGGCAGAGCTGATTTGAATGGAAAGCTGATCCCAAGGAGGTGGGGCAAAAGGATGTCATGGGACTAGAAGCCATGAGAAGAGCCTTCAAATACCTTCATGTCAGCTGTAGGAAGCGAGTGGGCATAGTGGAGGGTCTGGGGATGACAGAGGGGTCAGGCTGCCGTGCGGAAGCTGCCTGTGGATTCCCTTTCCGACTCCAGGGCAAGTGTGCTTTAGAAGCCAGCACAGGGGCTGGGACTACAGAAGTGCCCATCCCAGAGGGGGCAGCATCCTGGAGCATAAGGAGGGCATCCAGGTCTAGGGTACAGCCTCGGCTGGTCCTTCTCTGGGACTGGGAGACGACACATGCTTGAGGCCCCCTTTCTACCCCCACCTGCTTTGGCAAAGGTACCCAATGCCAGGTGCTCTCTGCACCCAGGACCGTGGGGCTGGGAGGCCGAAGGGCTGGGACACGGGGGATGGCCACGGCAGCTGGCCTGAGTGGGGTGTGCTCACCTCATCGGAGCCAGTGCGGAAGATGAGCAGGTCGAAGGGGATGGCGGCCACCATGTCGATGAGGAACCAGCCTTTGAAGTAGTGGACAGCAATGCGGCGAGGGTGGCTGACCACCTCGTCGTTGGTGTTGACGTAGGTGGTGCGGAAGTTGATGACAATGTCCACAACAAACATGATGTCTACGATGAGGTCCACCACGGTGAGTGGACTACAGGTGTAGCCGCAGTCCACGCGTTGAGACTCGTCCTGGTCACTGAGCAGAAAGGCGGCCGAGTAGGGTGTGAAGACAGCCGTGTAGATGACCAGCAGCAGGATGAGCCAGTCCCACACGGCCTTGAAGGGGCTATAGTGCAGGAGGGTCCCCCGGTGGATGCGTGGTGCCTGCAGCTTGTATTCTGGCAGCACGTCGGCGCCCAGGGACAGGACCTGGGGGTGGGGGCCGTAGGGAAGTCAGCAGGGTGTCCATCACTAGTGAGACAGGTCTGGGAGGGATGAAGACTTTAGGGTGAGGCCTGGGGAGGGGGATCTGGGACAGGGTGGGTGATGAGGGCTGTGGAGGGCAGAGGGGATGAAGCAAAGATGGGGTGGAGCCTGTGTGAGGCAAATTCATAAGGGGACAGGTGTGTTGGGAGGAAGTGCAGAGAGGAGACCGGATACAGAGGGAAGGACGCAGCTCTGTTGCCTAGGGACCCCAGGCTGGAAGCTCACCAGCTCCCTCACAAACGGGCCAGCCTGGAGTGGAGACAGGGCTGGGGGAGGGGGGTGTGGGAGGGCGGAGGAGAACCAGGCTCAGGGTCATCTGTGGGCATGTTCCAGAGAAGAACCTAGATCGAAGGGGTAGCTCGGGGTTCGATCCTCTCTGGTGGGTTTGGGAGGTTCCCAGTGGTCAGGATTCCTGATGGGAACAAGTCACTCCCAGAATAACCTCTTCACTCCTATGGAGCCTAGATCAGGGAGGGGCCTCCTTGGGGCCAACTCACAGAGCCTTCCACGGGAAGAGTCAAACTTGGGGTCATGTAGCTAATCTGAGCCCTCGACAGGTCCTGGGCACCAGGAAGCCCCGACTATTTTGCACATGTACCAGGGTGTTTTGCTCATTACTTTCAGCTGAGCCCCCTTTGCTCTGCCCCTCCCACCCCTGCCTCTGAAACTATGGCCAACATAGGGTCACCAGGCCCAGCCCAACATGCCCAGGCTCTAGCCAGCTACCCAACACAAGAAATAGCTGGGGCATCAGGAAGGGCATGTGTTTTGAAGCCAGCCAGACCTTCCAGGTTGATCCCAGGCCTGATATTGCTATATGACTGTCTTGGGGCAAATTTTACGACCTCTATGAGCCTCAGGTCCCTCATCAGCTGAATGGATAACAAAGCACAACCAACTGCAGATGAGATGGTGCATCTCAATGGCACCTACTGGTCTACGATAATCCCTCCTCCCCACGCATCCTATGTCAGGCATTGCCCCAACAGGATGGAGCCTGAGGAGTGGCCCACTGACCCCACCACCACCACTGGATAGGCCCTGGCAGATGGCCCCTGTTTGAGAAAATCCGCAATACAAGGTTCTGACCTCGCAAACCAGATCCATTAACAGATGAGGTTACAATAAGGAAGGTCCATCAGAGGGCTGGTTTCACCCTGTGGCTCCCTGATCAGCCATCTAAACCCCTAAAAGGGGTCACAGTGCTCCCACCTAACAGTGACCCCCTACTCTGCCTTCAGGCCTCAGCTCCTATTCTGCCTCTCAGGAAGCCTCCTCTGACCCTCTTTCTTGATTTTTCTCCCTGTCTCCCGTAAACATCCCTGAACACAGTTATTCTCCACTAAACAATAGGCCATCTTATACGCCCAGCACTTTGTCCACATGGGGGCTCAACTAAAGGGAGCGACCTCAGCCAACTGAGCTGAATGAGCACTGAGAGTCTGGGTCGCCATAGCTACTCCTCTCCTTCCCTGGCTGCTCAAGACCACACTATGATGGAACCCCAAAGCAGAGGGCCTGGGAGGGAGGCAGCAGGAATTCAGAGGGTGGGGGGGGTGGATGAGAAGAGAATGTCCACTTCCTTAGCGCCCCAGACAGGGGTGCCCTCACCCCCACCACACAGACCTCCCTAGTTTCCCACTGCCTCTGAAGCCAGCATGAGGGCCTTTCCCAGTGTTGCCCAGAGCTGCAGGGTCCTCAGGAGGTAGGAACTCAGGTGTGAGGGCCCAGCCCTCTGAGCCCTGGTTGAGGCCCGGGTGACTTCCCTACTCTGGGCCCAAGCCAGCCCCCTCCCCTAAGCTCTGTCAGGCACCTCTCCTACCTTAGGGCCCTTACGGAGTGAGCTAGTAAAGCCAAGACCAGCTGGGGCAGGGAGCAGGATAGGAGCAGGTGGGTTGGTGGAGCAGGGACCACAGGCCCCAGCCAGGCCTGTCAGTCTTCATGGGCAACTTTCCAGTCTAACAACCCCCATCACCGCTGTGCCAACCTGAGGGTCCTGGGGTGAGTGGCCCCGGCGGGGTTCCCGTGGTCAGGCCACTGGGCCACGCTGCCTGACCTCTGAGGGCCCAGCCCTGCAGCCTGGGATGCTTCCTTCCCAGAGTTCTCACGTTTGGGGTGGGGCTCGGTCACAGGGAGTTTCCATCCCACCTGATCCATCACAGGTGAAAGGGGGCACAGGTGAAAGGAGGAAAAAGAACTGCCCCCATCCCCCATGAAGGCAAAGCCTCAGAGAAAGCTGGGTGGATGCCCTCTCATGCCTCCCACCCCCATGACCTGTATTTCCTCGCTCAGGCCTGGCCTAGCCCCCCCGATGCCTCCTGGGGACTGCATTACTCAATGTCAAAAGGGTCCTCCGAGACCATGTAGTCCAACTCTCTCCACGTGAGAGCCCTGGGGCCCAGAAAGGGGATAAAATTATTTGTCCAAGGCCATACAGCAAGTCAGGGGCAGGACTCTGGTCATCTGAACCTCAGGCAGGGCTCTTCTAGGGTTTCCCTCTAGAATGGTGGGGGGTCCTGGGGCATCAGGCCCTATGCAAAGGCACATTGGGGTCAGCTGAAACAGAAAACCCAAGAAGGGGGGCGCCTGGGTGGCTCAGTCGGTTAAGCGACTGCCTTCGGCTCAGGTCGTGATCCTGGAGTCCCGGGATCGAGTCCCGCATCGGGCTCCCTGCTCGGCGGGGAGTCTGCTTCTCCCTCTGACCCTCCCCGCTCTCATGTGCTCTCTCTCATTCTCTCTCTCTCAAATAAATAAATAAAATTGGGCGCCTGGGTGGCTCAGTTGGTTAAGCGACTGCCTTCGGCTCAGGTCATGATCCTGGAGTCCCGGGATCGAGTCCCGCATCGGGCTCCCTGCTCGGCGGGGAGTCTGCTTCTCCCTCTGACCCTCCTCCCTCTCATGTGCTCTCTTTCTGTCTCAAATAAATTAAAAAAAAAAAAAAAGAGAGAGAGAGAGGGCGCCTGGGTGGCTCAGTCGGTTAAGCGACTGCCTTCGGCTCAGGTCGTGATCCTGGAGTCCCGGGATCGAGTCCCGCATCGGGCTCCCTGCTCGGCGGGGAGCCTGCTTCTCCCTCTGCCCCTCCCCCCTCTCATGTGCTTGCTCTCTCTCATTCTCTCTCTCAAATAAAAAAAAAATAAAATCTTTAAAAAAAAACCCAAAAAACAAGAAGGTTGGCCTTGGGCTGGCTAAGGAGGGGCTTGAGGGGAGGGAGGCATTCAGGGCATGATCCCCAGGAAGCTGCTCAAAGAGAGTTTAAGACGCCAGGGCCAACTCCCCTCTGCCTGGCTGGCGGGAGAATCCAGTTGGGGGTGCGGGTGGGGGCAGGGAACAGGGACAGGAACAGGGCCCTCCATCCTTCCTCTTCTTCTCCCCTCAGTATGGCCGACACTCCTCTCTCTGCTTCTCCTTTTCTGTGACCAGCAGAGGCTTGAATAGGCCCCCGTGGTGGCCTGGGTGTCCCCCCATCCCAGGCTGCTCCAGACCTAGGATGTGGCACTATTCACAGGCTCTGTCGATACCGACCTCTGCTGGCTCTACTGTCCAGATGGTGGCCTCTAGGTGGGCCTTTAGGTCTAAAGAATCAGACTCTGGCAGGACAGGGGGCTTGGGGCTCAGACCAGACACCAGGGAGCTGGACAAGCTGACTGCCTCTGCCATCCCCAGCGCCAGGCCTGAGAAGGGACCCTTGAGGCCCAGCACAGCCACACCCACCCTGCCCTGCAGCCCGCACCTGGGTGACCTTCTCGGTGACGTTCTGGGTCCGCTCCACCACCTTGTGTGGTGCAATGATCTCGATCTCCGTGGTGGAGCCTGAGCGGTGCTTCTCCAGGTTGAACTCCACGAAGTTGAGCGTGAACTGTGGGATCTGGCCAATGGTCCTGTACTTGACCCTGCCTGTGCCAGGCCCCTGTGCACCTGGTCTGCCATGAGAGCCCTCTGCAAGCAGGCCCAGGGTCAGTGCAGCCAGGGCCAGGGGACCAGCTGCCCCATCTGGTACCCCCAACTCACCCTTCCCACCACCACCTGCACCCCACCTCACCGGAGCCCAGGAAGCTCTGGGACAGCAGGCACTGGGACAGGCTGCGGTGCTCACTTTTGGCCAGGAGCTGGGCCAGGTCCTCGAAGTTGAGGATGAACATGATAACGGCCCCATCCTCATTCTTCACGGGCACCACGTCCACCAGGCAGCGGAAGCTGGAGGCTGCAAACATCATTGGGAGGGGTCACAGAAGGGATCCTTTCCTGCAGTAACATGGCCAGGGGAAGCCAGGGAGGGGGCTGGGTTAAGGTCAAGTGAAGGGCAGCCACGGGACTATTGGGCAGAGGGTTGGTGATGCTGCCCAGCAGGTGTCCCACCCACAGGGTAGAGGTGGGGAGAGCAGCCTAGCTGCTCATTAGGAGATAATGTAGCATCAGGCCCAAGTCCACACTCAGCCCTCCGCTCAGGGCTTAACCTTGAGGTTTGCTTCCACTGTAATTAAAGCTGAGCAGATGGGGTGGATTAAGTGGGGAGGTGAGGTCGGGCATTCTACCCTCATGTAGCTCTGGCTGGCCCTGGGTTCAGCTCCCATATTCCTATCAAACAAAGATGCCCCGCTCCCTCAGTGCTGGAAGGAACTCTTGGAGAACATGCTAAGTACTGTGCATGGAGCCAGTTGGCAATTTAGGCCTCAAGATCCATGGTGGTGCTCTGTGGATCCTCGGGTGGAGCAGACATTGACCCCCACTCCTCCATTCTGCAGAGCCTGGGGTTCTGAGAAACTGACTGGCTAGGACTGGAAGGGGACATGGAGTGGGGCTCTCTGAGCTCTCAGCACATAATAGCTTGGAGAGGAGAAGGGACACGTCCAGGATGAAGACACTGGAGTGAAGCCCAGGCTGCTGCCCCAGGCCTTGAAGGCGCTCGGGGTCCCAAGGCAGAGGTGCTGGGATTGAAGAGCAGGCAGGGCAGTGGCCTGGGGTCTGGAGAGGGAGAGAGATGGCAGTGTGGGGACAGGCCAGGCCCCTTCTGCCACTCTCACACCCTCTCGGGCAGCTTAGACCTAGCCGTTGGCCCTCTGTTCTGTCTTGGCTTCAGGGTCTCCCCCACCCCACGTAGGTGGATGGGAAAAATCAAAGCTAAGACAGCCACATACCCCCAGAGCCCAGCCTCTGGGCTGAGAGGGTGGGTGGGTGCCCCATAATCCCCCTCTCCCTGGTCCCAGTGGTCCCATGTCCGTCAGCTCAAACCGTTGGTGGGTATCAGGCCCAAAGGGCAGGATGCTAAGAGCAGGGGCCTCAAGTAAATATGCAAATCAGAAGGCAGAGCTGCCCTCCCTGAGGGCAGGTTTAGGTCTGCCTCACGTGTGAGGGGTCAGTACCTGTCCCAAGTGTTGTGTGTTGGTTGAATGAATGAAAGAATGTATAAATGTGAGTGGGCGGGAGGCCGGTTGGCAGGAGCATTGTTACTTTGGGGTCCATTAGGATCTCTCTTCCCCCAAACTGCCTCCTCACACCATTAGCCCTGGGGTACAGCTGAGCAACCCTCATCCTCCCTCCCACCTTTTCTTCCCTGGGAACAAGAATCTCCTGGATCAGATTCCCCGACTCCCAGGCACCAGGCACCCATCTGTCAGCTGCTGCACTGGGCCCCGGGGGAGACATCCACACCGAGGAGAGGCCACCCACCTGCCTCTGTGACCACTCCTGGGCTCACAGGGCTGTAGGCTCAGCCTCCAGACCACAACCTGACACTCCTGTCAGCCCGGGACACGGTGAGCCTCGGACACTGGGACCTAGGCAGGAATCGTCGTTGGCCAATGGTCCGAGACATCCCCCCCAAAGCCAGACTGTCTCCTCACTCTCTGGCACTACAGAGATCTGGCCTGGGAGAGGGCAGGGAGAGGGCAGAGCTGTGCAGAGGAGCAGGGCCTCCAGGCTCTCTATGCTGCTGGGGACCATAGAGGCCCAGTCTTCAAGTGGCACCCACTGATGCTCTCTTTGGAGAACTGAGGCTGGGAACAGAACAAAGACCCGTCATATCAGTGACGGCTGGAGGGGAGTTATGCATGGCATCCCATGCCCGACCTTCATTCTTGCTGCCTGTAGGGTGGGCAGAGACAGGAGGCTGTGAGGATTTAGATGAGTTCCGAGCATTCTTTTCCCACAACCCTAGGCTGTCCTTGCTCACAAGTAACTGTGTCTGGGTGACCAGAAGCAGGTGGGTGTGTTGCCCCAGGTTGTGCCCAGGACTGGCAGTGTCCCTGTGCTCTTGCTTCATGCTGGAGGGGGCGCCACAGTCTCCACCTTTTCTCCCTTCCAGGGGCTCCTTCCAGCACCCACCTCATCTCTGACCAAGGGCAGCAGATTTGTCTGCCCCCTGGGACGCAGCTCTTCTCTCTGCTCTTCCCTGCCTCCTGGATGTGCTCCTTCCTTCAGTTTCCCATTGCTCCCACCCCCTGCCCCCTGGCCCTTGCTCCTCCTCTGCACAGCCTCTTAGTTGTCTATCACCCCCATCTCTTTATGCCCACCCCGTCCAGGGGTGCAGGGGGCCTTCAGGGAGAAGCTGGTACTGTAGAAAGCTGCCACTAAGAGGGTAACAGGGGAGGGTGGCCTCCTGCTTGGTGCTTCTGGCATGCATGAGTGAGTATATGGAAAACACTGAGGCCTCTGACCTCAGCCCTTACCCTGTCCTCATCCAGAGCTGAGGACTGGAGGAGCCCAGGCATCCTCTAGTGTGGCTTGGAGATTAGGAGAATCTCTGGTTTGGGGTCATTAGTGAAGAGGGCCTGACAAAGGCAGGCAGGGCTAGGCTCCTCTGGCAGGTGCCCAGTGGGAGCAGACAATGAGGTGGGGGAGATCTGAGTGCTCTCCATCCCTCCCTCCAGACTCTCATTAGTTCTAGTCTTGTGACTGTCCCCATTCCTCCTTATCTGTTATATTCTTACTTTCCTTAGTAAAGGCAGATTGAGGAAGAGTCAGGTTCTCAGGGGTCTCTGAGTCCTGTCTCATGGGGTAATTTTTGCCAAGTGCCCCGGCTTCTTTGAATCCAACATTGTGCAGCTGTATAATGTGGAAATAAATGAACACAGACCTTTCATTTTGACTTGGAGAACCGTCAGTGGATTACCCTTTTAGAGGAAAAGAGGATTATAAATAAACCAGCTAGAGTTCTGGTCAGGACCCCTTTCCACCTCCCTGGCATCAGGGGGAGGTGGTGAGAAGAGGTACTGACTGGAGGAGAGAAGAAATCGCCATTAGGATGCCTGTCAGGAGGACTAAAAGATGTATGTGAATATGATAAAAAAAAGAATCAGGTGGTCAGAGTGGACCATAAGGTGAACATAAGTTATCTGAGCACCACATCCTTTCCTTAGGGTAATGCAGGCCAAGAAGCTATCTTTTCTGGGTTTCAGGCCATTCTCATTCTCTACCCACAGAGGCATTGAGGGGGTGACTCCTCCTCTAATCCCCAGAGCAGGTCGAAGGGGTCAAACGCTTGGGTAACAGGACAGAGAAGGGCTTAGGATTGGGTGGCATAGGCTGGGATTTGGGGGCATCAGATATGTGGTAATTTCCCATTTTCACACAGGACCAGCCTCCAACACTAAGTCCTGGAGTGTCTTCTGATGGCTGGAGGACCCCAGCAGGGTTCTGAAGATCTGAATCCTGATCTCAGAGGGCCAAAGCCTGGTCTTGATCTCTGCCCCCTGTCCAGGCACATGCAGGGTGCTGAGGAGACCCTAAGAGACCTGATCTGACATCCCTAGGAGTCTGAGATCAGCCCATACCCCTCTGGGGCCCAGGTAGAGCTCTGGGGTCAAAGAGAAGGACCTGTTGTCCCTCCCCATTTCCTGCTGTCCCATCCTATTCCTGGGGGACTCTTCTCACTCCCCTGACTGTCACCTCCTCCTTGCAATGATGTGAGGAGGTGAGGTCACAGCTTTTAAAAATATTCTAACTTCATTAA
This sequence comes from Neomonachus schauinslandi, assembly GCF_002201575.2. Lineage (NCBI taxonomy): Eukaryota > Metazoa > Chordata > Mammalia > Carnivora > Phocidae > Neomonachus > Neomonachus schauinslandi. Next base: position 44,901,459 of record NC_058417.1, on the reverse strand, counting down.
CCCCGTGAGTGCTGCTAAACTAAGCCAGATTCTTCCTAGACCCCTAATCACTACCCCTGCATCCACTTGGTTGGCAGCAGCAGGAGACAGTCAGGGAGACAGCCAGGACCCACCCATGAGGTACCCTAGAAGCCCTTAAACACAAACATGCACTCACATACACACTCATGTTCACATTTACATTCATGTTCTACACACACCCCCGGCCCCTAGGACCCAGGTTCTTCTCCAGAAGTCTGGCCTCTGAGCAGAGGCAGTTGGGGTCCTTTCTCCCTTCTTGGGATTACTCAGAATAAATATCTCAAGGAAAGAATCCAGAGACTTGGGTTCTGGCCCCAAATTAGACCCCAACAGTAGGATCTTGGGCAAGTCCCTCCTTTGTCTTGGGCCTTGGTTTCTTCATCCATGAAATGAAGGGATTTATCTAAGCCAGTGGTTCCTCAACTTGGCAGAACATCAGAACCGCCAGGGAGATTTCTCCAAATGCACCTGCTTTGGTTTCAACTCACACCTCTGAGTCAGCCTCTCTCTAGGGAAGGTGTGTTTTGGAAAACATGCCCCAGGTAATTCTGATGCAGAACCAGGGTGGGGGGCCATTAAGTGATTTCAAAGGGACTTTCAGGATCCTAGCTCCCACTCATGTCTCCCTTCCCTCTCACCCACTGTCTGAGACTCTGAGGTCCTAGGGGGAGAGTCTTAAAGGGCCACAGAGCTCTGTCCTCAGCTCCTGCCCCATGCTTCTGTTCTGCTTGCAATAAACATGGGCTGGCAGTAACATCCCGAACTGCATGAGCCTCTGGGTAAGGGCAAACTCCAGACTCTATCTCCCCAAGGATCTGGGGCTGGGTGAGACAGGTCCACTCCTATTTCCCAGCCAGTAACCCCCAAGCCTTGCCTACCCACAGAGGCATTGAGGGGGTGACTCCTCCTCTAATCCCCAGAGCAGACGGAGATGAGGAAAGGTTAATTTTCATTCCAGCTGCCTGACAGCTGGGGCTGACAGTACAGAGTGGGCAGCCAGGAGACTGTGGACATGGGGGAGGGATGGTAGAGCGGGAGGCCCTGCCTGGAGTGAGGATCAGTCTGTGAGTCAGCCTGGTCCCCAGCTTTGGAAAAGGACCTCAGAAGGCATTGAATTCATTGCCCTTTGCTCCCTCCCATGCAGATAAGGAAACTGAGGTGCAGAGAGGGGCAGGATTTGTGGGGGCCTCTGGTCCCTGGGTCAGTGCCCTCCCGATGGCCACTCTGGCTGGACAAGAGAGGGGCCGAGTCAGCCCTGCAGAACCTGTGGGCCGAGGGAGCCTCACCGTCCTTGCGGTAATAGAGGATGTCCACCTTGCACTCCTCGGTCCCCAGCAGGGCCTGTGCTAGGCGGGACTTGGCGCTGCGCGGAGTATTGGGGCCTGTGAGGAAGTCGCAGGTGCAGGGTCGCTGCATCACCTCCACTCGGGAGTAGCCGAAGAGTTCACAGAAGCCGTCATTGCAGTAAATGATGGCACAGTTCTCCATCTGCGCATTGGCTATCAGGAACTTCCGACCTGGGGTGGGATGCGGGAAGCCCATGGCAACGAAGACTGGGCAACAGGGGGTGGAAAGATCATAGGGATTCTTGGTAGCAGTGAGGGGGTGTCTAGATGAGGGAGCAGAGCAGTAACCAGAATGAGGGAGAGAAGTCAGGTCTGGCAGGGGTGGGAAGACCTAGGAGGCCAGAGTCACGGGGGATGGTCATGCAACTCTTGAAAGTAATGAGGGTGATGGTAAGGATGGGGGATCAGAACGGTGACCAGAGAAGTGGGGGAGGGGAAGTCAGGCCTGGGGGTCGTGGGAAGACCTGGGCAGTAATGGGGTCAGTGAAGTGGGAAAGAGGCCCAAGGCTTCCTGGAGTCAGTGCAGGGTGTCAGGAGGAGGGAGCAGGGATGTGAACAGATGGGGCCCAGGCCTGGCGAGAGCTCCTAGAAAAACTAGAGTGGCTAGGGTCAGGAGGTGAAAAGGAGGGATCAGGGAAACCTCTGGAGGAAGTATGTGGGGGGGGTGTCAGGAGGAGGAAGCAGGACAGTGATAGAAGGGAAGGTCAGCGATTGGGGTGCCAAGAAATCAACTCAGGGGAGGGGAGGCGCTGCCCTCTGCCTCTTCTGCCTCAGAAGAGAGCCTGGCATTTGAGGTAAGTGGGGCTCGCTGGAACAGAAGGTGTCCGGGGACATTAAAGCAAAGGATTTTGCATTCAGCATCAGTACCCCCCACCCTGCTCCAGTCAAAGTAAGTAAAGGGGCCTCGCCACTCCTGCCACAGAACGAGGAGTTCAGATCGGCCCCCACCTCAACGCATACACTCACTCTGGCCCTCGAACTTGCGGATGATGGTGTCCAGGTACGTGTTTTGGGGCGCGACGTGGCCCCTGCGGACAGGCATCTTTCTGTGGCAGCCTCCGCCCGGAGCCACCGGAGCCCCGGCTCCCTGCGTCTCCGCCTGTCCTCGGGCTCAGCGGCGTCCGGTTCCGGGTGGGCGCCGCCCCCGGAGAGGGCCGCGGGGCTCCGTGCCCCGGCTGCCCGCCTGCGCGTACCCTCTGCGGCCCTGCTCGGCCCTCCCAGGCCGGCCGCTGCCGCGCCTCACTCCCCAGGCGCCGGCCCCGGAGCTGTCCGCGCCGCGGTGCTGAAAGAAGCCGCGCGGCGGCGGGGCGGGGTTCGCGGGGCGGAGGCAACTTCTCCTGGACCCGACGGGGCAGGGGCGGGGCCCTGACTCCTAGGGGGCGGAGCTGGGCAGAAGTGCAACACCAGGAATGGGTCTGGGCTCCTCTCAGGAGTTTCTTTCTGCTCCTGTCCCACCGGCCAGTGGCCTCAGCCCCTCTCGGACCCTCTCCCGCTACCGAAGGGCAGTCCGTACGTTGCCGGGCCGGGTCTTTTAGGCGGAGGGTAGGGAGGGGGGAGCCGGAGTTGTTAGAGCCCTCAGGTGGTCTTTTGCTGACTGTTTCTTTCGTCAAACAACACTTAACCCGCTCTTGCTGCGTGCCCTCCAGCTGAATCCCAGTGCCCATGCTCCTAAGTGGCAAGCTCAACGTGGGCCTGGCCCTGGGAACATGGGGTAGGAGTACATATGAAGGTGTACAAAAAATATACAATCAGGTACCTTCTTCAGAAGCCTGAGAGCTCTTAGCATACAGGCACTGCTTAACGGATTTAAAGCCACCTATTAGCAAGTGACCACTGATAAAGTGTCTGACTATTGACTGAAAATGAATACACTAGAAGAGCAGATGGGGATGGGGTGAGGTTTATTGAAAGAGGCTTCTTGGAGAGGAGGGAGAGAGGGGGATCACTATTCACTGAGCATCTCGGTGGTCTTGGAGCTTTGCAGAGGGTCCAGTGAACAGTTTTGAATGCTTGGAAGGCAAGCATTCAAATGGGGTATGCACCTTAGGCAAAGGCCAATGGTGGCATCAGTGCAAAGGGGCTGAGCTGGGGCACGGGAGAGGTGAGGTTTGGACAAAAAGGGAATTGACAAAGACCCTCAGATGCCATTTTGAACATCTAGATTTAATTGATGGACAACCAAGTTCTTAAGCAGTTAGACATGAAGGAAATATTCCAGGGAAAGAAATTTTACAATGGCGGATGAGGGAAAGAAATTTTACAATGGCGGATGAGGGAGAGAGGATGGACAAGGAGGCTCAGTGAGGTTTTTGCTGGAGTCCAGATGAGAGGCTTGGAGTCCTGGGCTGGGTATGTCTTTACCACGCAGAGCCACAATGCCTGATGGGGGCCTGGTTGGCCACTGTGGCTGGGGAATGGGACGGCTGCAAGTGTGGCCTCCTAAGGGGGCAGAGTTGTCCTGGCTGCCCCTTATTTGGGGGTGCAGGCTGGCTGTGGAGGAAAGGTGGGGCTGTTTCTCGTGGGCTCAGAGCAGGATGCTGAGCTCTGAGGAGGGACTTGGGCAGTGGGATACTCATTCATTCACTTTCTCATTCAAACAGGGCAACAGGCCAGGCAACAAGTCTCCACCATATTCTATGGCCTGTGCTGGCTAAAGATATTATGCAGAAGCACACTCCTGATGATGGGTGTCCTGCCCTTACAAAGCTAACAGCTAGTAATGGGGACAAACAAGGACATTACAGCACAGCAAAGTCAGAGCACTGACAGACACATCAAACAAGAGTGCTGTGGAGCCTGCAGTCAGAGCAGGAATTTCTTGGGTTCAGCTAGAGCTCAAGGAGACATCTTGAAACCTGGGGCAGAGGTAGGGTCCATGGAGATCTAAGCCCAGTCCCTCTTGTCCCCTGAACCCTTAACTTCTAGGTTCAGAGCCTTAATCTAGACAGAGCCAGTCCCATCTTTTGACCGCCCTCCCACCAACTCAACGTTAGCCCTAGTGCCCCATCTCTGTGGTTACTGCTATGATGTTACTTGCCTCAAGACCTCCCTAATCTCTGACAGGTACTGATTTTCAGCCTCAGGGCCTCAGTCCAAACTCAGTGAGCCTACATATATTGGATGTGGCATCCCCATGGTGGGAAGACCTGGGCTGGAAAGAAAGGGCTAGAAGGGGAAGGAGCAGAGGCCTTCTCTCTCTCTTCTCAAGCTTGTTCCTAGAGTACTCATTTCCCAAATGCCCTCCTACAGCTCTCTCCATCCCGTTTGCCCTTCCCCCACTGAGCCTGGAAAGGTGCTGTTTGCCTTGTGCCCCATCCCCAGGGCAACAGGCCAGGCAGCAGGTGTGTGTGTTGAACAAGGCCATCTCCAGAGCGGAGTGGCTGGAGATGAGCTTTGTTTAAATATTAAAGAAGTCAATCATTAATCAAGCCTGGCTTGGTGCCCAGGCTACCCACTGTCTCCATTTGGGAGGGCCTGGACTGGGGCAGGGAGGGCCATGGGGTAGTTTGTGAGGATACTTGCATCTCACACAACTGACAAGCAGCTTTGGGGGCTGGATTATGCAGCCCAACACAGGGTAGGCCAGAGGATCAGCAGGAAGATGTGCTGGATAGCATACAGAGCACAATGTTCATGAACTGGGCACCAGTGATTCGTACAGAATGTCCAGTTCTACTTGAATACATTTTGTAAGGGGACTGAAGCAGTGTCCTGTTTCTAGCCAGACAGGATGTTTCTTGGGCACTGCAGTCCTGGCCCAGCCCCACAGTTGCACTCCTGAAGAAAACAAGGCTGTGTGAAGAACAGTTTGGGGCATGAATTGGGGTGGGGGCTGGATTGGAGGGACACAGTCACTGGGTCACTAAAACCATGGTTCCTGAGCCCTCCCTAGGGGAGGGAGATTGGTCTGGAACTCAGGGCATTCATGGAATTACACAGAGTCAGTAGCTATACACATGGCTTCACATACATGAGTTCCAGACACACAGTTACAAACCCCCACGTACCCAGATCGGCCACAGCTGCACCCAATTGCAGCTGGACACTATGCATGCAAGCTGTCCCCTCCCCAGCCCCCCAGTCCTCTCTGCCTTGGCCACCCTCCTCTTGCCCTCCAGCCTCACCAGTCGTACTGGTGTCTAGTCCCAGCTCCACCATTCAGCTCTCATCCACGGAGGCTTCCTGTAGTGCTGTGTGAAAATCCGAATGGTCAGGATGATTGAGCACAGCATCAGGATGAGGCAGAGGCCCAGCAGGATCCACTGTTTTTTGGCAACTAGGCGGGGCTCCATGGCTACACCCAGGAAGTAGGCCTTGGGCTGTGTCTCAGGGGCACTGGAGTCCTGTGAACTGGTGTCCTGGGCATCGATGTCCTGGGACAGTGACCTTTTTTCCAGGGCGTACAACCTGTGGGCCAGCAGTAGGGCTACCAGGAACATGACCAAGCTGAGGGCCAGCAACACCCACTGCCCAAATTTGGCCTGGTCAGAGTCCAGCTCCAGACTCAGAAATGTCACTTTGTCTGTGTCTTTTCCTGTGGAAGATATGGGAGTCTTGTAGAGCAGGCAGAAGGAGAGAGGGAGCCCTAGGGTGCCCCATGGAAATCAGAGTACCTGACTGCCACTGGCCTCCTCCCTCAGCCTCAGGCACCTACCTTCCAAGCCATAGGTGAGGGCATTGCCCTGGAAGGAGGGTGAGAAAGAGGAGTAGAAGGGAGAGGAGGAGGATATGGGTCTAGATAGGGCTACGTCCCCATGGTGCCCAGTGGTGGCTCCATGCAAGGGTGTCAGGAGGAAAGAACCCCACCCTGTGCTCAGATGCCAACCTGGCCCTCTAGCTGAACAGTGTGCAAGGAAGCAACTGAGCCAGTGGCTGGGCCGTGGGCTGTGGTCTTGGCCAAGGCTGCATCAGGTGCAGACAGGGTCATGTAGCCACAAGGCTGTTGCTTGTTCAAGCCAGGTCATAGATAGGCTAGGGGTTAAGGCTGGGTTAGGGTAGGGACTGGCCTGGGGCAGGCTAGGGTAGGGCTTGGGGCTGTACCAGACCTAGCACCAGGGTCAGATGATCAAACCTTCAAAGGTACAGCTGAAGTCTGGCCAGCCCAGGATCTCCCCCTGCCGCACGTTCTCGGTGACCAGCCAGTTCAGCAGGGGTTTGAAGTAGGTCATGAGGGCCTTTGTGGACACTTCAGTCTGCCCAGTTATCTTCTGCAGGACTTCTGGCCAGGGCTTGCTTGAGCCCAGCTTTAGGATATCTCTGGGAGGGTGGATACAGCTGTGAGGCTGTGTGGGAGCATCAGCTGGTGCTGCTGGGAGCCCTCCGTGTGCCCCACCCTGGCCCTACGGCTTTGCTAACCAGACTCTTCCCATAGAGCTCAGCGCCGTGGATAAAATCACGAGCTCTGAAATAAGACCGACCTGGGTTTGAATCCTGTGGGGCTTTGGGCCAGTGACTTAACCTCTCTGAGTCTCAGTGTCCATATTCATAAAATGGAGATAACAGTACTACCTCCTAGGGTTGGCATGATGATTAAATAGACACAATGCTGGGATCATAGTAGACGGACGATAGATGTTAGCGGCTGATTATTATTACCGCCACTGTGATGATCATTATTCTCCTGGACTCAGGCATCAAGTCTTGAGACGCTATTTCCCATGAGGTGCTCTGTGTCAGTAGGAGGAGGGGCCGCTCCTTTCTGTTCTCACGGGGAGTGTGTGGGAGGATTAGGGAGATGGCGAGCGTGGGATGTGCTGTGTATTGCCTGCAGCACTGTACTAATGTCAGGTGTCACCAAGCACACCCGGTATTTGGTGGCAGGGGGACCAGCCTGAGGCTTGGTGGGGGCACAGAGTGTGCTGAAGCCAGGGCTCCGGGCTGCTCCCCACTGGGCCCCCCCACAGAGGCGGTGGGGGGCATACGTTGATCCTTCTTAACCTGTGTCCCCATCTGACCAGGAGAGAGATGGGCTCTAGAGGCCCACAAGTCAGACGGTGGAGTCTAGACCAACAGGACTCAGGTTCAAGACGCAGCAGTGCTACTTATGGGCCGTATAACCTCAGGCAACCAACTCAACTCCTCTTAGCCTCAGTTTCTCCATCAGCAAAATGGGCCCCATTAATACCCACTTTTCACTGTGGTGCAGATTAAGCTAATAATGGTAGTGAAGGAGGGCTTTGTAGCATGCGCACACTTGTATGCATCGTTTCATAAACGACGGAGAAAGAATGAGGGGGAAACTAAAGGTTAGTGGATCCTTGACAGAAACTGCTAGGGAAAAATGTAGTTAAGATCCAAGAGAAATGCAGGAGAAAAGTCATGAAGGCTAAAAGAAAAACAAAACAAAACCCCACAACTAACTTTAGGTAAGAGGATTTTATCAGATGCAGGGTCCTTGGAGAAAGGAAGGACCTGATGAGAGAAACGTTTTGACCACTGAGTCTACCCATTTAGAAATAGTCCTTCAGGCTCAGGGACAAGAGGTTTGACCCAAACCCAGCCCACAGCCAACGTGGTCTTGGAGACTTGCAAAGGTGGTAACTAGAATCCTCAACTCCACGGCGGCTGTAATGGGCCCCATGGACAAGGTCAGGCTTACCACGGCTGGCTGGATGAGCCAAGGGCTTTGGGAACTTGGACCAAATCCACTTCAACTCTCCATTCCCAGCAGAACCAACCCAGAGCAATGACATATAGGAAGATGAGTCAAATTCTAAGATATATTAGGTAAAAGAGCAGCCAAGAATCTTGCCCTCCCCCTTCTCCTCTCCAAGCACTCACCCCACACATACAACCTATATTCCACTCTGCTCTGTCTCGTTTCTCCAAAGCTCAGGACATCCCCCTTTCTCAGAGCCCTCTCCTCTGCCCTCTGCCCAGAAGATAGCATTCAAAGTCCTAAACCTGGAACTTGGGGTCTTCCCTGTCATCCAGGAGTCTGGATGGCAACATGTGAGGATGGGTGAGCAATGACCTGTGTTGACTGGCAGGTGCTTTGGTGCCGAGTCAGATCCTGGGAGCCTTGTGTGCCCTGGGGGTGGTGGTAGGACAGGGGGTGGTGCGAATGACCGAGGTCAAATGTCCCACCAATCAAGTGGTGAAGGCTCAGAGTTAAAAGTGAGTTGATGTATAGAAAACAGATGTCTGCCATTTCTTGCACTTCTGCTCTTGGGGACAGAGATCCCCTACTGGTCCCCGGCATGACCTCTTCCTCTCTGCATGTTCACCAAAGCCCTTTCCTACTGCGCTAACTCCTTTCTTGTATTATGGTTATTGATTTATCTTGTGGCCCATTGCCCCCTGCTGGACACAGGGCAGGCTGATTGGCACGTGCACAAGTAAATGTTTGCTGAATGAATAAATAATGGGAGGCCGGAGACATGAATGCAGAGAGCAGAGAGGCCCCTTATGTTCCACACATTCAGCAAAGCTCAAACATGGGCAGTTGGCTATCATAAACCCTTGTAGTGTGAAAAGATGGAAAAGCAAACAGACTAGGTTGATAATCGGCATGCAAGGTGCAGCCCTCCCTGGGAGCAAAGCCAGGGGATCAGTCTTGCAACCCCATCTGGCCTGGTGGTTACTGACAAAATCCGTGGTGGAATCACACATATGCTTATTAAATTCGCAGAGGATACTAAATTATGTGGCTATGTTAATCCTCTGGGAGACAGGAATAAAACTCAAGATGACCTTGACCAATTGGGAAATGGACCCACTGAAAGGGGTTGAAAATTGGTGGGGAAAAGACCATGTCAGTGGGTGGGCTCTGCATCCCAGTGGTTGGAGCACTGATCTTGGAGCCTGCCGACCCAGGTCTAACCTCACCAGCCCTGTATCCCTTGATTGGTGGAAGCAACAGTGTGAATAAGAATGTGCTCTGGAGTCAGTTTGGGACTCAAAGTCCGATTTTGCCACTTGCTAGATCAGTGATGGGCAACCATATTATCTCTCTTAGCTTTAGTTTCATTATTTATGAAATGTGGCTAATGATATCCACTTTGCAAGTTATGAGCTGCTCATGTGAGACCTTGTAAGAGCGCTCCTTAGAAAGCCCGGCCTCTAATAGCAAATGCTCCCCACCATCGGGTCAGCCTCCCACCCCTCCACATTTGCTTCAGGACAAAACCACCTCCGCGGAGGCAGGAATGAAAAGGATAGCTGGGGACCAAGTGCAGGAAAAAAGATTGGGGGTTAGGGAGTCAAAGTGGACCACATGCTGACCAGAGCATTCCAAAGGTTGATATGAAAGCAACCTGCATCGGCCTGGGAGCTGCATCCGGGCACCCCAAACAGAGGTGGGAAGAGCAGTGTGCGCCCAAGGGTGCAGCAAATGCTGCCGAGGCTAGGCGAGCACCTTGGGAGGGAAGGATGAAGGGATTCGGATGGAAGTCTGGGGGCTGAGGCCCGACTCCAGCAGTGACTTCCCATCTGGGACAGTTTGATTTATTGGCGTGTGTGTGTGTTTGTGTGTGTGTGTGTGTGTGTGAGGGAGGGTGTAGTAGTGAGTGTGTGCAAGTTTGTGTGCGAGTGTGTGGATATGAGAATGTGTGTGTGTGTGAGAGAGAGAGAGAGAGAGAGCAGGAGAGGCTAGATAGTCTCTCTGACCACGAGGGGCTACACACAAGGAAATGGGCTTCGATTATTGTAGGAGAGACTGCAGTCTGACACAAGGAAGAACTTCCACTAAACTCTAAGGTCAATGAGGCCTGCTCGGGGTGCCTAGCATGGCCTGGTGAGGAGAGGGGGCCGGGGGCAGGCATCCAGCAAGGGGCAGGGAAGCTGAGAACAGATGAGGGAGGAGAGCACTCACTCCAGGAGCTTGCCAGCCGTCTTGGAGTTAGAGATGTCACACTGGTGCAGTGGGCCCACGTGACCCGAGGCCTTGCACAAAGCTTCGTGGAACTGGAACTGGAGCACGAGGCTGATGAAGTACCTGGGTAGAGGAGCGGGAGGGCAGGCTGGGGAGCTGGTGCCAGGGGCGGAAAGTCCAGAGCCATGTGGGGCCTGGCAGCTCTGATGGGCAGGGGCCCGAGGGCTCTGCCAGGGCCCAGTCTTCCTGGGCGGAGGCTCCTTCGGCAAGGTCCTGCCTCAGCCAGGGGCTCTCCTTCTTAGCCTTCTGAACCAACCCTTACCTTCTTCTTTTCTGCCCTCCTCTTGGGGACAGTACAGATGCTTTAGAATATTCCCAACAGCTCTGCCCCCCGCACAGGGTCTGATCTAAAAGCCCAAATTATCCTAGGGTGGGGCCCTCTGGAGGCTGTGCGACCCAACAGAGGAGATCTGGGGGAACATTTGGATCTAGGGCCTTCCTGGGAATCCTCAGCCTGGTTCCCATTATCCCCCAACCCCCAACTCCCAGAATTGCTTCTGCTGGCAGGGCCCAGACCGTTACCGTATATAGGGCATGCCGGCAGAGATGTGGAACTTGGCGCCGGGGTCAAAGTCTTCCTCTGTCCGAGGGACGGGGGGGCACAGGCCCTGGTACTTCAACCTGCCAGGGAGAGCAGGGGGCTGGTACCACCTAGCTGGGGTCTCAAAACCTTTTCCCCTGGAAGCACTTGCATAGCTACCAAAAGTGGACTTGGCAGACACAGGACACTTAATGCATTTTTATAGATTAAATAAATGAGTTGAGAACACGTGGGATTGGGAATCAGAATCAAATAGTAACAGTAGTTAACACTGACTTCCTCTGTGGAAGAACCGTGCTAAGCTCTTCACACAGACTCATTTGACACCGTCATGGTTCTGGGGACTTGGGAGGGAATGGGCTAAGCAAGGTCTTGCTTATAATCTTAATGATGGAGATGGTTAGAGACCAATCCACAAGGTCGTTTCATCTGGCAAGAAGTGCCAAGAAGAAAACAGAATAGCATCTCTGTGGCATGGTGCTGTTATTATTCCCAGTTTACAGATGAGGAGACCAAAGTTTAGAGGTCAGGGAACTGGTGGGAGGTCACAGAACTAGTCATTGGCAGCTCCCGTTAACTTTCAGATCCCATTAACCCTCTGCACTGTGTGACTGTGGGAAAGTTACTAATTGTCACTGAGCCCTGTTGCAAAACGCTGTCTGCAAGATGGGGGTAAAATGATCCATCTTTGGGGAAGAGACAAAGTCTATGAAAAGTTCTCATTGATTGACTATTGGCCCACTGGTCGCCTCTGAACCATTCTCTGGGGTCGACAGACAGTCGGGTGGTGGCTCTCCCAGGCTTCCTTGTTCAGGCCCAGGAACTTGCCACCTCTCTCCCTTCGCCCCTGGTTTCCACCATTGGTGGTGGTGGGTGCAGTTGACCCAGGGAGGGAAAGGGCCCCTGCAGGTACACTAGAGGGCTGGTGGGGGTTGCCCTTGGAGGAGTACAAGGTCAAGGCCCTGCCAACCTCACCAGTAATGCTGGGGCCTGAATTTGGGGTGGGGGTAGGAGGGTGAGTGGACGAAGAGAGGAGCACCCAGCTTTGCCACCCTCAGTTGCCATGTGACCGTGGGCTGGTCACACATTCTTCTCCTGTGAATGACCATGAGATGTTGCACAGGTTCAAAGACCATAAGGGCCTTGTGCAGAGCAGGCAGCCCCTTCATGGTCACCCCAGACCATGCTGTGGCTAGCAGACTAGAGCAGGTCAGTCTGAGGCCTGGTGGAGATGGAGCGCCCTGGCCATGGGCATTCATTATCCCATCAGACAGCCAGTGGTCGGTGAGGAGATGCACCATGGACACCCCTCACCCAAGAGTGGTGCTGCCTGACTGCTGGCGGGCTCCTTCGGCAGCCAGTTCTGACCTTGGACATGCCTAAGGATGCTAAACCAGAGGCAGTCATGCGTGTGTGTTGGGGCGGCAGGAAAAGGGGCAGTGGGCTTGCCTCTCTCCCATGCGGACTCTTTCCACGGAAGGGAAAGAGCTCAGGCCACCAAACACCCTTCCGCTAGCCCCACTGGTGGGAACCGGAAGAGAGAGGAGGAGCAGGGGGGCCGGCTCAGTGGTCAATGTTTTGTTCTTGGAGGAGCCCAGGTGCACCCTTGTGTGCGCTTCCCAGCTACCCAGGAGCAGGCAGGGCCACTGCCAGGGTCCCTAGAGAGGTTAAGAGGTCAGCTCAGTGCTGGTCCCAGATTCAGTGTGAGGCTGATCCCCTTTAGTAGGGGTCCACTTTAGCAGGGATGCTTTTATCTGAGGATAGCAAACAGCCAGTACTATCCCAGGGTCCCCCCCACCATGGCTGCCAGGTCACCAGCATGGGCACACCTAACTCTGCCCTCCCAGGAGAGGCAGCAGCATCCTATGGCGAGGGGCAGTGCCCTTAAGGCTGACCGGAAAGCCCAGCCCACCAGGGGTGGAGGGGGCAGAGAGCCCAGGGCAGTCATCCTCTCCCCACCTGAGGTTCCACCACTCCTGGTTGTAGGTGTCCTTCCGGATGGTGCCATCAAAGACCTTCCAGCGAAACAGGTCCATCAGGTAGGCGAAGGGGATGAAGGCGATCTTCTCCAGGGCAATGCCCATCAGGAAATTGACCTCCTCCTCTAGGGAAGGGGGGGGGCAGTCAGGAGGTGGCCCCCGGCTCTCCCTCCCTTTAGCCTTGCCCAGAGAGCCCCGGTGGCAGCCTCAGGCTCAGCTGCCCTGCTACGGTCCTCTTGGTCCCCATCACCTGAGTCCTGGTGCTGGTGGCTGAGCAGGCCTCTGTTGAGCAGGTGCTTGTGGGAGGAGGCCGAGAGGGTGATCATCGACCCCACGGCCTCTTCAAAGGCTGGGTTGGCGCCTGCGCGGAAGATCACAGAGAGGTTCTTGTACTGCAAGAAGTACTGGATATGGCCCATCTGGTGGAAGATGGAGAGCAGGTCTTCTATGGTCACCTCGGTGCACTTCTTTATCCTAGGGTTAAAGGGCAGGGGTCAAGGAGCATGGGGAGGCCCCGGGAGAAGGGGAGATCTCTGCATTCAGACTCCATGGAGGGATTGGGGTGGTTGGGCTGGAGACCACCAGGGCCTTGGGTGCTGTCCCTTCTCACTCCGGGTCCCCCTTGCCTATGTTGCCAGCTCACATCCCCCTCCGCTGCCTGGCTCCAGCCCTGCTCGCACACCTCCTTGCACACCTCCTAAGACCGGCAGACAGAGGGGGAGCGGACCGAAGAGAAGAAGAGCGAGAGAGGGGCGGGAGGATGGTGCTGGCGCAGGGTGAGACCTGAAGTCCTTGCCGTTGTAAAAGTCCCAGGCGGAGGCGTGGCACTCCACCTCCCGCCCATCGGCTGGCCTTTCCATCATTGATTTTTTCCAGAAGTCGGGAGGGGTGGAAAGCAGCCCCAGGGAGGTGAAGAACTTGTCCGCCTCTTCGAACATTTTGGAGGGCTTCCAGTGCTGTGGGGAAGAGGGGGTGTGTGGGGCCCTGCCCGGGGACCGGGGCAGGGAGGGGGGTGGGTGCAGCACCGGGGGGGGGGGGGGCAGACGGGGGCCGGGTACTAACCTGGCTTTTCATGATCTTCGTGATATCCTCAGGGGGCTTCCTCGGGAAGGGCAGGACCAGATCTAAGATGTTGACCCAGGACTGAGCCCACATGTTCCCTGGAAGGGGGCATGCAGGGGCTCAGAGGAGGCTGGAGAGCGTCCCTCCCTTTACTGGGTGCGCGCTTGGAGGCCTGCTCCGCCCACCCCACTCTGCTACCAGCTAGGGCTTTACCCAGCAGGTGGGCAGGGATGGGCCCCCTTGGGTCGATAAGCTCGGGCCCGTAGTGGCGGTGCAGGGCCCGACGCACGTAGGCGTGCAGGTTCAGGTAGAGCGGCTGCAGCTCCTGGTAAAGCTGCTCCAGATCCTGTTCTAGCGAGTCAGCCTCATACTTGGACCGCCACAAGGCCCCCATGTCTTTGTAACCTAGGACAGGAGAGGGGGCTCAGAAGCACTCACCACCCACCCTTCCTTCCGCCCTGGCCTGGCAGGCAGGAGACCCAGGCACTTTCTGGGGAAGCCACTTGACCTCCCTGTTCCTCAGGGTCTTCATCTGCCAAATGGGAAATGTGCCTCCCAAGGTCACTGTTCAGATTGGATGAGATCGGGGGTGGAAAAGCACTTGGCAAAGTACACACTCCGTGCTCCTCACCGTGCCTGGTTGGCTAGGACCCGGATGAGGCCCTGGTGCTCACACCCACCTCGAGCCCCACCCATCCAAGCCCTCCGACCACCCTGGCTCCTTTCAGATCCTCCCAAACACTGGCTCCTCCCATCGCAGGGCCTGGGACGCCCTTTCACTTCTTGCTTGCCTTCTTTCAGGCCTTGGGGAAGTGTCTCGAGGCCTCCCCTTCCCCTTCTCTCTCGGCACTTGTCCAGAGATGTGTGTTTGCATGAGTCTTGTCTGTCCCCCAGACCGTAGGCCCTACCTAGAAGGGTGGACACCTTCTCTGTCTTTTCACCTACAAATCCTTAGAAACTCTCCAGGGCCTGGCACACAGTAGGTGCTCAAGCAATGTCTGTAGACCAATGGTGAATGAAACACCTTTGCTTCCCCCAGCCGCAGGGCTCGGGGCCCCATCTCCAGGTCCTACTACTGCCCTTACCCTCTGCAGACTCTGCTTTGCCCTCCCCACTGCGGCCTGTGCCCTGGGCCATCTGCACAGACTGGGCTGGCCCGGGAGGGGGGTGGGGGCCTCACCGTTGAGCTTTGCAGCCTTGTTGCTGAGCTGCACGTAGCGCTCAAAGGTGATGCGAAGCTGACGACCCACAGCGTCCCGCCAGCCCTGCCAGGCCCACAGCAGCTCCTTCTGGTCCCGGGAGGTGGCCATGACTTCTTGGAGGTCTATGCCCAGGAAAAGGAGCCAAGGTGGGGCCCCCCCCCACTCCTGCCTGCCTCCTGCCCTCACCTGCAGACCCTCCTCCCCCAACAAGTGGGTGCAGTTGGGGCAGGGAGGACAATGGTAATCGGGGGTCAGCTTGTGGAAGGGGCTGATGCTGGAGACTCTGGGGTGGGATGGGGGCAGGGCTTGGGTGCTCACCAGGCTCCAGGGGCAGGCAGGGTCCCTCATTCAGGCACACCTGGGCCATGCTGTATGTCGTCTCCATGTAGGCCAGAAGCTTGTTGTACTGGGGGGGGGGCAGGTGTCACCTAGAGCAGGCCTGCGCCCTTGCGCCCACCCCCAGCATGAGCCCCACCAGCTGGGAGGGGCAGGCCTGTCTGAGGCATCTTCCCACCAGCCTTTGTTTCTCTCCTCCCCCCAGAGGAAGCTCTAGCCCTGCCCGCCAACCTCCCTCCGGCCCAGGCAGCCTGGCTTCCCCCCAGCGCCCGCCCCAACCAGCCCACCCACCCCTGGGGTGGGGAGCATGTGCCTGGAGACCTGGGGGTTCCGTCCATCACCTCCCGGAGCTCGTCCTGGGGCAGGGCCGCCTTGTCTATGTTCTGCAGCTTACTCAGCATGCGCTTCACGGCCGCATCGTGGAACCTGGAGGTCTTAAACAGGCGGGCCCGGGTGCCAAAGTACAGCATGTGCTGGGACCTCTCTGAGTCCTTGTGCAGCTGGAATGAGGGTCACCATACTTATCATGGGAAGTTAGGGAGGGAGGAAGGGCCCCACATTGAACTCCAGGGTCACAGTCCTTCCAACCTCCTCCCAAAACCTACTTTAAGGGTTCACAATCCCTGGAAATTTGCTAAGAGGGAGAAGGGAAGGAGCCTGGGTCTTTAAAAGCAAGGAGGTAATATTTACAAGGGGAAAGAAACAAGAGATTCTTGCCCAGACTGCTTCTGGGGCCAGCAAGAGGCCCGGAGCTTGCAGCCTGCTTTGACATGTACTTTGGGGATTCCCTCCTTCCTCTAGCTCTGGACAGGGGCAGAAGATATGGTTCCCCCATTTCCTCCCACCCCCCGACCAGATCCCGGAGAAGAGCAAGGGGAGAAGGGGCTGAAGTTGAGGAGGTACCACACCATCTCCTCCCGATTTTTCTTGGTGATGTTGGTGACGTAGTTCCACGTGGCCTCCATGAACTGGTTCCACACAACGTGGGCGGTATGCTCATAAAACTGCAGGAACGCCTTTGCCACGGTCTCATTGTAGAACTTGTCTGCGGAGAAGGAGGTGGGCATCATGCTGTCCTGGGAGGGGCCTGCCCCTGACTGGTCCCCTTGTCTGGTCCCAGGTTCCTTCAGGTCCCAGCCCCACCTAAGCTCTGATCACCCTCGGTCCTGAGCCGTGGCAAAAGCTGCCCATAACAGAAGAGGACAAATAGAGAAGGTCCATGGCAAGTCCATCTTGTGCCCATGGCCAAGAGAACAGCAGAGCTGGGTGAGGCTATGGACCAATGGCTGTCCAGCTCCATATTGTGACATCAGGGCCTGAAGGGTTAGCCATGGAATGTGAGAACTGGAAAACCCCCACCCATCTTCTGGTCCAACTGTTCCCATTTTACAGGTGAGGAGACTGAGGTCAAGCCACATGACCTGGTTCACACAGCTAGTTAGTGGCAGAGCCAAGAAGAGAACCAGGGCTCTTGATTTTTAGGCCAAAGCTTATTCTGGTCTACTTGGTCACTTTTCCTTGGCATTGGAATCACCCTTGGACCTTGGCCAGGGATTGATGAGACCCTTGCCCTCCACAGGCTGGCATCACCTCTGAGAAAAGGTGGGTAGGATGATGGATGAATGGATGAGTGGATGGATAGATGTATGGAAGTGACATCTCTGGGTCTCTGAAATCTGGAAGCACAGGTGTCTCTCCCTGTTCTTCTGACTTGACCTCTTATGTTCTCATTTTTGGCCTCCTTCTCTCTTATGAGATGTGTAATCATTCCTAGGGCAATGCAGGACCCTTCCTCCCTTCCCCTTGTCCTTATATCTGTTTCCCCAGGGATAGCCGGACACTATGAGTTTGCAGTCAGGAGGAAGCACAGGAGGTAGAGGGCTGTGAGGGCTGCGGGGAATGTGTGGCTGGCACCTTCCATTCAAGATGCATGTCCCTGAGTACCCGAGCCTGGTTTGAACACCAGCTGGCAGGACCCCAGCTCTCTGCTAGGCTTGGTGACTCCCCACTAGCCTGACACACTTAGTCTGGGGGAGATGAGCTCATCTATCCCACCTTGGGATTTCTTCCTCAGATTCACTTTCCTCCACACTCACATGCCCTCCACTGTGTGTTCCTTTCACTCTCCCTGCTTGGTCCAGGTGCACCCACATCCTCCCAGATGCTTCACCTCTTCACATGAGCTGACATCCCCCAGAGAAACCGACCAAATAACCCTCCAAATATGATGCTATGATCAAAATTATTTAAAACACAAAGAAAGAAAAAAATCAGTGACACTTTAGGTTAAGCTGCCGAGTTCTGCTTCAAGCATATAGACATGCTTGATAAAATATAGTATTTTGTTGTTGTTAACGATAGTCATCATGCTGTACCTTACATTTCCCAGGACTTATTTATCTTATAACCAGCAGCTTATGCCTTTTGCCTACCTTTACCCTTTTTTTTTTTTAAAGATTTTATTTATTTATTTGAGAGAGAGAATGAGAGAGAGAGCACATGAGAGAGGGGAGGGTCAGAGGGAGAAGCAGACTCCCTGCCGAGCAGGGAGCCTGATGCGGGACTCGATCCCGGGACTCCAGGATCATGACCTGAGCCGAAGGCAATCGCTTAACCAACTGAGCCACCCAGGCGCCCGCTACCTTCACCCATTTTGTCGACCCTCCCACCCCTGCTTCTGGCAACCACTGATCTGTTCTCTGTGTCTATGAGCTCAGTTTTTTGTGCATATGTATACCACATGTATATGCATATGTACACCATATGTATACCTTTTCATTATCCATTCACCTGTCATTAGACACTTAGGTTGTTTCCACGTCTTGGTTATTGTAAATTGTGTTGCAATGAACATGGGAGTGCAGATATCTTTTCAAGACAGCGATTTCTTTTTTTTTTTTTTTTAAGATTTTATTTATTTGTCAGAGAGAGAGAGAAAGAGAGAAAGCACAAGCAGGGGGAGCTGCAGGTGGAGGGAGAGGGGGAAGCAGACTCCCCGCTGAGCAGGGAGCCTGATGCGGGATTTGATCCCTGGACTCTGGGTTCATGACCTGAGCCGAAGCAGACGCTTAACCGACTGAGCCACCCAGGCGTCCCGCGATTCTATTTTCTTTGTATAAATACCCAGAGTGAAATTGCTGGGTCATATAGTAGTTCTGTTTTTCACTTTTTGAGGAACCTCCATACCGTTTTCTATGGTGGCTGCCAATTTACATTCCCACCAACAGTGCACAAGAGTTCCCTTTTCCCCACATCCTTGCCAGCACCTGTTATTTCTTGTCTTTTTGATAACGGCCATTCTACCAGGCATGAGGTGCTATCTAATTGTGGTTTTGATTTGACTTTTCCTGATGATTAGTGATGTTGGGCACCATTTCATGTACCTGTTGGCCATCTGTATGTCGTCTTTGGAAAAATGTCTGTCCAGTTCCTCTGCTCATTTTTTAATTGGTATGTTTGTTTGTTTTGGAGTTCTTTATATATTTTGGGTATTAATCCCTTACCAGATATGTAATTTGCAAATATTTGCTCCCATTCTATAGGTTGCCTTTTCATTTTGTTGATGATTGACTTTGCTGTGTAAGAGCTTTCTAGTCCGATGTCATCCCACCTGTTGATTTTTACTTCTGTTGTCTTTGTTTTTGGTGTCAAATCCCAAAAATCCTTGCCAAGACCAATGTCTAGGAGATCACCCCCTATATTTTGTCCTAGAAGTTCTATGCCTTCTGGCTTCATGTTCATGTCTTTAATCCATTTTCAGTTGATTTTTGGTATGGTGTAAGATAGGGATCCAGTTTCATTCTTCCACATGTGGCTGTCCAGCTTCCCCAACACTATTTATTGAAGAAACTATCCTTTCCCCATGGCATATTCTTGGCTTTTTTTGTCATAAATATATTGACCATATATGGGTGGGTTTATTTCTGGGCTCTCTATTCTGTTCCATTGATCTCTGTGTCTGTTTTTATGCTGACACCATACTGTTTTGATTTTGATGACTTTGGAACATAGTTTGAAGATAGGAAGTGTGATGCCTCCAGCTTTATTCTTCTTTCTCAAGGTTGCTTTGGCTATTTGGGGTTAAAAAATAGTGCTTTAAAAAATTTTTTTTTATTCATTTATTTGGGAGAGAGAGAGAGAGCGAGCACAGAGGTAGAGAGGGAGAAGCAGACTCCCCAATGAGTGGAGAGCCCAATGTGAGTCTTGATCCCAGGACCCCGAGATCACAACCTGAGCCGAGGGCAGACGCCTAACCAACTGAGCCACCCAGGTGCCCCAAAACAGGGCTTTTTAAAATGCAAAATACAGAGCTGAGATGGAAAGCAAGAAAGGGAACTCTTCAGATGCTGGGGAGACAAAGCGGGCTCATGCAGCAGTGAGTGGCGGCCCATGTGGGAAATCAGAGTACGTCTATGCCCAAAATGCTGCAGCATGGCTGCCTGTATGGGGAGAGCTGATCCTCCATCAAGCTGGGAGCCAGCAGATGGCTTCCTTTCTAAGGGGGTCCTGCAAGTAGCAACCATGAATTTGACCCTGGGGACATCCTCACAACACATGCACATGCCGTGCGCATGGGACCCTGCAGAAGAATGTTCCCACTGAAAACGGCTCATAGGTCAAGATGACCAAGTATAAGAGAAAGTGTGTGCCGTGAGGGTCAGTAATGATCACCGGTCCCCTCTGAGCCCTTTTCCAGGGGTTAGGGACCCTTTGAGAGCTTTTAGTATATGAATCCTCATAAAAAATATATGAGGTACATACTGTGATCAACACTCCCACTTTATAGATGAGGAAACAGAGGCACAGAGAGGCTGAGGAACTTGCTTACAATCACACAGCTGGCAAGTAGTAGAGGTGGGACTCAAATCCACATGGGCTGGCTCCAGAGCCTGTGCTAAATGACAGACACACCTGAGGAAGGACAGGTCTTGGAGCAATCTGAAAGGGGTTTAAAATATAGATCTTGGGACACCTGGGTGGCTCAGTTGGTTGAGCGACTGCCTTCGGCTCAGGTCATGATCCTGGAGTCCCGGGATCGAGTCCCGCATCGGGCTCCCTGCTCGGCGGGGAGTCTGCTTCTCCCTCTGACCTTCCCCCCTCTCATGTGCTCACTCTCTCTCTCACTCTCTCAAATAAATGAATAAATAAAATCTTAAAAATATATATATAGATCTTTACACCATATGGAAAGATTAAATGAAACTGGATTAAAGACCTAAGCATAAGAGCTAAGATCCTGAAACTCTTGGAAGAAATCATTTGGGAAGAGCTTCCTGACATTCGATTTGGCAGTGCTATCTTGGATAGGACACCAAACACACAGACAACAATGACCACGAAAACCACACTGGACTTCATCAATTTTAAAAACCTTTGCACATCAAAGTACACTAACAACAGAGCACAAAGGCAACCCACGGAATGGGAGAAAGTGTTTGTAAATCACGTATCTGGTTAAGTGATTAATATCTGGAATATATAAAGAACTCCCAAACTCGGCAATGAAAAAAAAGCAACAACTCAATTCAGAGGGGGGCAAAGGACTTGAATAGGCATCTCTCTAAAGAGGAGATATAAACAGATAATAAGCGCTTGAAAAGATGCTCAATATCATTAATTATTAGGGAAATGCAAATCAAAACCGTGAGATACCGCTAGGATGAGTATTACCAAACCACCCAGAGAACCTCATCTGTTGGTCAACACGTGGAAAACCTGGAAGCCTCGTGCAGCTGGGAATATAAAATAGTGCAGCCACCATGAAAAATAGTATGGTGGTTCCTCAAAAAATTATAGGATTCCCATGGGATCGAGCAATTCCAATCTGGGGCCCATATTCAAAAGAATTGGAAGCAGGGTCTAGGGCAGATACGGTGGTGATGGTTGCAGGGCAATATGAATGTACTCAATGCCACTGAACTGCATGCTTAAAGATGGTTAAAATGGCATATTGTATGGTATGTACATTTTACCATGACTTAAAAAAAATACAGATCTTAAAGTGATAAAAAAAAAAAAAGAATAGAATCCATGAAGCAAGAATGGGCTTTTGTGAACACACAGGAGATTTGAAAGAGAGATGTGAAAATGAAAAATATAGTTATTAAATTAGAACAACGAAAATCCCTACGGACAGGTGAAGCAGCAGACTGAAATGCGAAGACACGACTGGGGAATCTCCTGGAACACAGGACAGAGAAAGAGACAAGAACTATGAGCAAGGATTTAGGAGACACAGAGGGCAAAATAGAAAGCCCTGAGCAGTATCTGGTAGAAGACCCCCAAGAGGAGCCTGGAGAGAAGGGGGAGAGTGGCATTCAAAGAGATGATGCCCTCATTTCCAGAACTGAAGGAAGCCGAGTCCCCAAGTGAACAAGCTCATTGCACTCCCAGGAAGTCAATGGTGCAAAAACCATGAGAAAGTTCCTAGAAGGCACTGGAGGGAGATGTGAGCATTCAGCTGTCTCCAGCAAGCTGCTCTGGACATTTTCCTCCATCTGTCTAGTGAGGGGCTGATCTCTGCTTGACTTTCCTGCTCTCACAGTCTGTGACTGGGGGTGGTGATGCGTTCATTATCAAGAGAGGAAACTATATACTTGAAGTTGCATATTATCTCATCTAATCTTTGTAGCAATCATGAGAGGGTTTGCAAGAACCGTTTTACAGGCTCAGAAAATGGAATTCTCCAGGTCACATAGGTGGTAAGTACAGAGGCAGGATTTGACCCGGGCCTAAACCAAAGCCACGGGATTCACTTACGTTAGAGCCAGGGTGGGACAAGAAGGGGTTTGAGAGATCAGAGAAACTGTCCAGCGACCATACCCACCTTTGGCCCTTGTAGGTAAGAGCTGGTCACGGAGGAGTGATCAGCTGTCAGACATTAGCAGGTACAACGCAGGGAAGGGCTCAGACTTCAGGGCCATCGGTAGAAAATGCCAGAATGGCTTCTCTTTCTGCTGTCACCCCCTCCCCTTCCTCTGCCTTCTTCCAGGTAGACCCAGTCTTACCCTCCTCACCTGAGGCAGCAGCAACAGGAGTCTAAGCAATTTTAATATTTCAAAAGGTCTAGGGGATAAAGCTGGTCAGGCGGAACCCAATGTTAAGTTTCTTTGTCCTCAGTCTGTAGCTCAGATCTCTGGGTGTCGAATGCTGGTACCCTCATGCTGTTCTACCAGCTGGGACAGGCAGTATGAACGCCCGTGTTCACAAAGATCGGAAACCGGGTGTTGTGACAATGACCTTTGTCTGGCAGACCAGGAGCTTTTAAAACATCAGGCTGGGGAGGAGAGTAATTAAAAAGTCATTGGTGGTAGAAGGCTTGGAAATATTTAGAGGACATGTTTATAAATTCCATTGTCCTAAGTAATCATAAACTTCTACCCGCTTGCGTATCCAAAATACCTCAGCTCCACATCCTGCTCCATGGAATAGGCCTGTATAACCTAGTCTACCCACAACACACACACACACACACACAAGCATGCCCACAAATACACAAACACAGACACACATAGCAGCTGGAGACTGGGGGGTAAAAAAAAAACTGCGGACTAAAGGATACTGGGGGACAGTCATTGGGGGCTTGGCCTGGGTGGGGTCAAAGCTTCAGCAAAGCCGGGGACAGGCTCTGGGCCCAGGGAGAACCAGGCTTACAATGGGAGCCTCTGGCCCTGAAAAACTGCCAACTTCTATTTGACCAGGTTCTAGACTTGGCATTTAAATATCTGAAAAATAGATTGTATGTTAACTGGAAAAAGGATACACAACTGTCGATATACTAGGATCTCATTTAAAATATGTGCCGAGAAAAAAACAGTGGAAAGTCAACTGTCAATGGTGCTTGTCTTTTGGTGTTCATATAAAGGGCTTTAACCTTCTTTATAGTTTTCTGTATTTTCTGAATTTTCTATAATAAAGGTATTAAAGCGTCCCTCAAAATTCTAGTCCCTCAAGCCCACCTTGGCTTTCTGAGGGAAGGCTCAGGGTGAGAGCGTGAGCTCGGGGGAGGGCAGGGGCGGCCTCCGGCAGTTAATCCCTACCTGAGCACTAGCTCCTGCCAAGCTCCAGCATTTAGGGCCCCTCTCCAGCTGAGGTGAAGGGATCTGGCCCGGGACCCCACGGGCAATACTCAAGGAGCTCTGTCTGGTAACACATCAAGTAGACACGGAGCTGGGGCAGGCAGGAGCCTGAGGTGACTAACGGGAACAGTTCTGCACCCTCAGTGAGTCAGACACGTGCAAGGTTTCCCCCTCAGGGAACCAGAGGACAGCCAGGAGCCTTCCATCTTGAGGACCTGCCATTTTATGGGAACAGCTGGGGCAGTGCTCCTGAAGCACTGGAAACGCAAGGCCGGAAGCCCAGAATGTCTGCTCCCCCTTTGCTTCCCAGAGTCCCCTTGGGTGGGTGCCGAGGCTGGCAGGGGCTGCCTGCCGAGGCAGGACATTGGCTGACTGCCTGGGCTAGCGGTGGGTGCTGGGGCCAGAGCGCCGGGGCATTTTCCCAGGCTCTTCTTGGAGGAGGATGAAGACGCCCAGTGAAGTGACCCACTTGACTGCCAGGAGGCGGGACAGCGTCCCTGTGCCTGCCCCTGGCTTCCCCATGAGGGACACAGACTCAGATGGGGGAGCAGGTCCTTTAATTGTATTCACAGAGAGACTGGGAGGGGGGCTCCACGTTAGGCGGCCTGCTGCCCGGGGACTTGGGGACAGGGACCGTGGGGGTTTGTGGTCTGGAGGGCAGATTGTCAGCACAGGATTCGAGGCACGGTGAGGAGCGACAGGGTGAGGGGAGGAGGGCGGGCTGGGGTGAGGCATGAGAGGGGCGGTGGGTCCTCTGCCTTCGAGCCCGTGCCCCTGGTCTGGTCTCTCGGTGGCAGACGCTCCCCCACAGGCCCAGCCCGACCTGGTCACCTCAGGAGTGTCTCAGCTCCACCTCGGAGCCAAACTGGGGCCCGCGGTGGGGCCGGTGGAGGCTGTGGTGGCGGATGCTGAAGAGCCGCTGGGTGAGGCCCAAGGTGGCCACCAGCAGGGCGACGCCCAGGAAGAGCAGCACCCACTGGCCCACGCGGGCCTGCTGCTCCTCCAGGTCCAGGCCCAGGAAGTTGACGCGGCCGGTGCCCGGGAAGGGGCCTTCTGAGCGAGCTGGGCAGGGGAAGCAAGGAGAGCAGGCGGTGGGCAGGCCGGCAGCTTAGGCTGGCTTCCCTGTCCCGGCTCGGAGGTCGGACTGCAGGCTGCCCGAACTGGGGAGGGGCCCAGCCCTGGGTGAGCTCTGGGGGCTGGCCTGGGGCCGAGGGGCACAGGGAGTAGTACCGGAGGTGGGCGTCCAGTTGTACTGAGGCCAGCCCAGCTTCTCCCCGTGCCGCCCGTTCTCGGTGAGGAGCCAGTCCATCAGCGGCTTGAAGTAGTTCATCATGGCTGACGCGGACATGTTGGCCTGGCCAGTGATCAGCTTCATGGCTTCTGGCCACGGCTTACTGAAGCCCAGTTTCATGGCATCCCTGGGGGAGCACCAAAGAAGGGAAACTGAGTCAGAAGGACAGGCGGGGAGGCTCACTGCTCCTGCCCTCAGCCTAATTCCCACCCTCCATCCCCCCCTCCGCCCAGTCTCAAACTCCTTCAGGATTGGGAGGGCCTGGGCAGGTCTGGGGGTGGGAGTGGGAGTAGGGGAGGGAAGACCAGGGCCCAGAGGGCTCTAGTTCCCTACTGGGATGGCACAGACTCCACCTGGGATCCCCAGCCCAGGCCCCCAAATGGCGTGTGTTCCCAGAAGAGCCCCACCGGGCTCCTCAAAGCTGAGGGGTTAGAGTGTGGAAAATGGTCAAAAGAAAGCCAAAGACTCACGCCAGGCGCTTCCCTGCCTCCTTAGAGTGGTAGATGTCACATGTGTGCAAGGGGCCCTTGTGGCCAGCCGCCTGACACAGAGCCTCGTGGAACTGGAACTGAATGACAAAGCCAACGAAGTACCTGGCGTGGAGGGGAGCGAGGCATGGGCTGGGGTGGCTGGGGACCTGTGCCCCTCACCTTCCTCCGCAGACAGGCACCCTCTGGTCTGCAGGGTCAGCAAGATTCCCCAGTTCCATGCCTTCCCCCCCCCCCCCCCCCCAGAGGCTCCCTCTACATTTCGGGAAGACTGTTCTGAGGAGCTCTGGGGATCACTCATGGGTGAGAAGGGTCAGGGCAGAGCCCCTCAAAGATTTGGCAGGTTGCTTCCGAGGCAGTGAGGTCTCAGTTCCTGGGGTAGATGCAAGCAGGGGCCAGGTGTTGCGTCCAGGGTCACGTGCACCTGGCAGGGTGGTCTGGGCAAGGAAGCCAGCCCAAATGATCTCCTTTATCCCAAACAGCAGGGACTCCCTGGTAGAAATCTGCTGGTCGAGACCAGAGCAACTTCTCCACACTTGGGTCAGAATGTCCCAAACCAGCTGTGCAGGCCTCCCACTTTGAATGCTGGGCACAAGCCATGTGCCACTGACTTTTCTGGCATTTCTTAAAAGTGCTTTGCCAAGGTTGCTGGTCAGAATCTGGAATGTGTCTCCTTTGCCCGCCCCTGCCTGGAGAATGATCTACACTAAGCTCAGAAGCTAACCATCACTTGGGCCTGGCTTCCACGGGAAAGCTAGTGCCAGCCTGGAAGCGGGAAACCAGTGGAGAAGGCAGGTGGGGGTCCTCCCTACAAGTCAACCTTGTGCACTGTTCAGGTTGGGCCTGTTCTGAGGTGCCCTTGTGTCCCCTGGGTCCCCTGCCCATGACTTGCTCTCTGGAACGTCTGAGCAGGCTTTCTCTCTGGGAACACAATTCACCCACCCCACACTTATGTATTAGGTCTTGACTATATGCGGACCTCGTGCCAGGTGCCAGGGTGGAAAGGTGGGCACAGTGAGCACAAACCCGCCCTCACGGGCTTCTTGGGAATACAGGTGGCAAGGGCTAGAGGCGGCCACAGCCCTCCTGGGGCAGCCCTCACCGCCCACTGCTTTGCCTCATGGGTAGCCTGGGCTCCCTGCAGCTCAGAGACATCCGGACCCCTCCCCCTTGAGGTTTCTCTAGACCCTTCTCTCCCGGGGAGGGCCCCAGATCCAACTGGGTCTCTAACCCTGGTTTTAGTGTATAGAAGTTCTTCCAGGCACAACTCAAATTATATCACAGGCAATATGTTGAATATAGGGTACCTTTACTATATAATCACAATCTTGTTTAAAAACAAAAAGTGCTTAGGTCATGATCTAGCCAAGGGTCATGGGTCGTGGTTAATAATGTTAACTATCCAACCAAGGTCTCGTAACCATTAGCCAATTATAGTAGAGTTTCTCTTTTCAACTGACTAGAGGGGAGAGGCTCTCATCACGTCAAAAGTGTGAAAAAACAGGGAACCTTTGTCTCAGGTGAGTGACCTATAGGCAGTGTGTCATGCAGCCAGGCCCCCCAGGTCACCCAGACAGGTAACTCCCCACAGCGCAGCGACAGCACTTTGAATACTGAATGGCCTCCTCCCTTCCCCTTTACCTGATATAAGGCACATTTGAAGGAACGTGGAACTTGGCCCCTGGGTCAAAGTCACCTTGAGACCGGGGCACTGGGGGGCAGAGGCCCTGGTACTTCAGCCTGTCAAGGGCAAAGGTACGTTGGAGGGAGGGTTTGGGGAGAATCAAGTCAGGAAGAGTTGGTGTTTTTGAAGTAAAGGGAGGTCCTTGCCCCTGGAGCTACACTGGACACTCCACACTCTGGTGTGTTGTGCCTCTGTGCACAATCAGCCCCTGTGCACCTCATCACTTACACACACACACGACCCATGTGTCGTTCATAGACACATATCCTCTCTAAACACCAGTCCCCCCCACATGCACAGACACTGACGGAGACCCCTCCCCAACCCACACCCTCACAGGAACATTCTAGAACCTGAGGTTCCACCACTCCTGGTTGTAGTTCTCCTTGGTGATGCTTCCATCGAATACCCTCCAGCGCCACTGGTCAACCAGGTAGCTGAAGGGGACAAAGGCGATCTTGTCGAGCGCCATCTTCATCAGAAAATTGATGTCTTGCTCTGCCAAGGGAAGGGAGCCTGGTCATCAGATCTCTGCCTGCCTCCTGCCCCGTCCCAGCAGCTCCGCCAGGACGGGTGTGCAGTGGGTGGAGAGGGGAGGAGCGGGCTGTGCCTCTCTGGATCTAGCGACCTGCCTCTTGGGATGGTCTGAGGGTTCCATCCTCCCAGCTCACCCTGCTGGTGACCTCCTTATTCCCCACTGTTCTGCCCCAGCTTCTGCCTGTGAGCCCTCAAGGGCCCTCTCGCAGCCTCCCAAGCTCGCTGTCCCTTCTCAGTCCCTCTGCCCACCAGGCCCTCCCATTCCTCTCACCGTAGCCGCCACTCTCGCTACTCAGCAGGTTGATACTGTGTAGGTGCTTGGGGGTAGACACAGAGAGTGCCAGCACATCTCCAATGGCCTCATGAAAGCCAGGGTTGGCACCCTCCCGGAAGGTCACAGGCAAGTCCTTGTACTGCATGAAATACTGTATGTGGCCCATTTCGTGATGGGCCACCACCAGGTCCTCCATGTTCACCGTGGTGCACTGTTTGATCCTGGAACACGGGGAGCAGGGCAAAGGGACCTGCTGTCCTTACTGCATACAAAGTAGACCCCCATCGATGCTCTATGCAGGGAACACAGCATTAGGGGAAGGGAAACCAAAGGAGGTATGCAGGAAACCTGAGAAAGAGGGAATCTGAGGGGTGGAAGCCCCTAAAGTATGGCCATTCAGGCCATCCCTCTTTCTCCTACTGCCCTGGAAAACTCCAGCCCTCATTGCCATGTTGCTTTCTAACTGTGCAAAGTACTTGTTCTAGAGGCATTGCGACACTCAGCTCTAATTGTGCAGGACTTTCTAGAACATGGGGTCTGTGGTTTTTCATGCACACATTTTGTTTCTTCCAAGACTTAGGCTTCCTGAAGGAAACAACAGTAATTCTCAGCTATTCTGCATCCCATGTACCCAACACCAACAAACGTATTCACCCCAGAGTGCCTCTGGCTAGGGCTGAAATGTCATCTGCAGAGCCGTCCATGCCAGAGGTCCCACCTCCCTCTTTGTCTTTCCTCATTCTCTTTTGTGAACCAGTGAAATTCTCCCTTGGATCTAACCAGAGCCCTTCAGTTCAGTTGACCCCATTTTTCTGTCATTTGTATTGGGAAGGGAAGAGCTTCTCAGCATCCTGGTTACATTGAGATTGGGGTCTGTCCACCTTCTCCTATGACTCCCCATACAAGGGAAGCCCCCCACCCCAAAAGGGCTCTCACCCTCTTGATTCTGTCTACATCCAGCCCTACACTCAGTCCTCATGCCTTTGAAGGAGGGGCCCAAGGACAGGCGGTCCATTGAATCCTGGCTGCTTTGTTCTAGCCTCTCTGCGTCCATTCTTAAAAGAAGACACTTCATCAATAATGGCAGATCATCTTTGCCACTTCTCCCAAGAGGTGGGGTCTTCTTTCCTTTCTTCGAATCTGGATTGGCCTTGTGACTTGCTTTAGCCAATAAAGTACGGCAGAAGTGACTTGGCCAGTTTTGGATTTAGCCTTTAAGAGACCTGGTTGTTTTTGCTTTCTTTCTGGAGGATGCCGACGGCCAGGTAGGAAATCTGACTGCCTGACTGTCATACTGGGAGGAAGCCCAATCTAGCCTGGAGAGAGAGATGTCCCGTCAACCCCCGGCTGCTCCAGTCATCCCAGTCCAAGGACCCAACACGTGAGTAAAGAAGCCAACTTGAACCTTCCTGCCCCAGCACATGCCACATGGAGAAGAATTGAGGGACCCGACCAAGAGCCAGAACCTGGTCCCCACCCCGCAATCCCCAGCCATCAGACTCTCCATCATAGTACGGCAGGGGTAAGCCACGTCCACTGCGTGCTGCCTGCGCTCCTGACCCATAAAATCATGAACATAAACAAATGGTTGTTTTATACCACTAAGTTTTGGGGTGGTTTGTTATGCAGCAATAGATAACGATCCTCCGACGAAGACAGCTTCTGAGCCTCTGTCCGTGCGTATGTGAAGTGCCCCCAGTGTCCTCAGGTACCTCTCTGTGTCAAGGCACATGTAGCCAGGGAGATGGCCTGTTATATGCAGAGGCCACCCCAGATGAGGGAAGGCTGGGCAGCTCACACAGTGCTCACACCCAGGACTGGCCAGTGTCTGAGAAGAACCTCGCTTGGTAGTCAAGGTTCTCCCTCCGGAAGCCAATGGCCAAGCTGGGGTCAGGCCCAAGGCATTTGACCCTCCATCCTAAGCTCTGGTCCCTGCGCTTGTTTCTGCTTGCTCTGGCTGAGGGGACAATAGTAGGACCTTTACTTGGCTCATCTCCTTGCTCACTGGGCTCAGGCTACTGTCCCCTGGCTACTATCTGGACACACCTGAAGTCCTTGCCATTGTAGAAGTCCCAGGCAGAGGCATGGCACACTACCTCCCGCCCATCAGTCGGCTTCTCCAGCATTGACTTGTTCCAGAACTCAAAGGGCACGGGCAACAGCCCCAGGGAGGTGAAGAAATTGTCCGCTTCTTCAAACATCCTTTTGGGTGTCCAGCCCTGCAAGCAGAGGGAGCTCTGCCCAAACTGGGGACTAAGGGGACGGACTGTGTGCTGCAGTTGGAGTGGGGGTTGGGAGAGGGCCAAGCCAGAGGGAATTCCTGAATCAGAGGGCCCTCTCCCACTGAAGCAGAGGTGTCCCTTCCCCCGTGCCCTGGGGCTGCCCTGGAGGAGCAGAAGTATGATGAGGGGCCCAGTGTGCACCTGCTTTATCATGGCCTCTGTGGCATCTATCTTGGGGGCTGAAGGGAAGGGCACCACCAAGTCATAGATGTTGGACCAGGTCTGAGCCCACATGTTCCCTGGAGGCAGGTAGGGGAAGAGAAGGCAGAGAGAGAGGAGAGACGGATGTTATTTCTTAGACTCAGCACCATCACCCATGGAAGGGGACTGGATCCCAGCCTTAGGATCTTAACACCATCTCTTGAGCACCTACTGTTTGCAAACTGTGCTGGGCATTCGACACACATCGTCTTCAGCCTGCGCATCCAGTGCACCAATCCTTACCTGCTCTGAGTGCCAAGGTCTAAGTTCTAAGCCCCAGATCTGCCCCTGCTCCCGGGGCCACTTGGGCATGGAGCCTCCCCTACGGGGTCTGTGTTTCTCAGTCATCAAGCTGATGTCCCCTCTGATATTCTTGGTCTCACCAGAGCGGGATCAAGGATGGCTGGGCTCTTGGGCTACAAGCTCCCCAAACCTGGACGAGCTTTCTGGGGTCTCCCTCGTGATTGACAAATGGTCTGTGGCCCTGTCTGGCCTCTCTGCTCACAGCAACAAGTCTCCCAGGGCTGTGTCCTCAGTGGCTGGACAGGGACAGGAACCCGGGAGCCTCTGCTTTGCTCCCCTCCTTGTCATCTCTCACTGTCTCCCACTGCCTACTTCCTGCCTTCAGGGCATCTGATTTACAAGCCCTGGAAACACGAGGGTCCAAAAGTCGTGATGGATCTACATTCTCCATATTGTCCTCTGTGCTCCTAACTCCCCTTAGCCTGAGCGTCCTTTCTGCCCTTGTCCCTACCGCCACTATTTTTCCATCTGTCGGAGCTTCTCTCATCTTTCAAGGCTCTGCTCACGTGCCGCCTCTCGGGGAGGCCCCGGTTCTCACTCCCAGCCCCTTCCTCGCCACCCCCCTCAGCATCATGCTCCCTTGAGCTGGGATGGGTGATACGGTCTCCTGCAACAATCTTATGAGCTCCCCCACAGCTCCATCTGGGTGGTCTGTACCCTGTGGCTTCGTAGCAAATGAGGTGCTCAAGGCAAGCAGAGGTTTGCCTCCCCACACCCAGCTGTCACCCCACCCCAGCCCTGGCAACATTCCCTCAGCCTCAAATCTTCACTCTTTCCACCTGATGGGCCCTCTGAAGATCCCTCCCAGGCTGCCCTCTGCCCCCTGGGCAGCACTGGCCCCACGCTCCCTCACGGCGTCTGTTCCCCGTCCCCGCCCCAGTACTTGTCCTCACCCAGCAGGTGAGCGGGAATGGGGCCCTCCAGGTGGATGTGCTCGGGCCCGTAGTGGCGGTGCAGGGCCCGACGCACGTAGGCGTGCAGGTTCAGGTAGAGCGGCTGCAGCTCCTGGTAAAGCTGCTCCAGATCTTGCTCCAGGGACGGGATCTCGTACATGACCCTCCAGGAGTCCCCTGCATCCTCGTAGCCTGCAGAGGGGATACCCGACCAATCCCTGAGCACCCTCCACCCCACCTCCTCTAGGGACCTCCTTCTCACCGAGTTTAGGAGGCTCAGAGGACCCTCCTGAGGGCCCCAGCGGGGCTGGGGCCCGAGAGCCGGGGATATTGGCTGGAGGAACTCACCGTTGAGCCGGGCAGCCTTGTTGGCAAGTTCCACATACTTGGGGAAGGAAGGGAGGATGGCTCTCCCCACCTTGTCTCGCCAGCCCTTCCAGGCCCACAGCAGGTCTTCATATCTCCGGGATGTGGCCATGAGATTCGTCACATCTGCGGGGAGGGGTTGAAGGGTTCAAGCTTCCAGCCCTTGGCTCACCTCCCACCTCCTATAAAGTGGACTCGGTTGGAGCTGGGGTCATGCTGGGGAGGTCCCGTGAAGAGGCCTGTCCAGGCAGCCAGTCTAGTAACATGGGAGAAAGGCTCGGGCGCTTTCTACAGAGGCTTCCCGGGGCCGGCCCGGGGCTCAGGGGGCACCCACATCCCCTCAGGGTTGCAACAACCCCATGAGGGGTGCACTGGCTTTCACATGAGTGTGCTGGTGACATGGCGGGGGCCCCTCCAGCCAAGAAGTGGCCCAGCCGGGCACAAACCAAAGGCTCGGACTCCAGAGCTGCCGCTCCCCACGGATTTCCTGCTCACCCCCTCCGTGGGAGGGACAAGTGGCTTGGAGGGCACAAGACCTGAGTTCCTGTCTAGTCTCCCACTGACCCCAGAATAACCTCGCAAGTCACGGGACTCTTCTTCCCCTATCTTTCAAATGGGGATAAGCCAACACTCCTGGGGGGCGGTGCAAAAGTCAAATGGGAGCACAAGGGCCCTGAGCAGGGAGTGTGCCTCATTGGTCTCGGAGTCTTCACGGGGCCCAGGACATTTGTACGAACTGCTAGTGAGCCAGACGGAATATAAGGATGGCTGTGGAGACAAAGTACAGAGAGCCATCCCAGCGCCGTCCGGGAGCCCAGAGTCCCGGGTCTGTGTCCGGTCAAAGCCACACTGTGCGTGCAGCGTCCTCCATATGGATTGCACGGAGCTGACACGCACCTGGCGGAGCTGGGACGAGGAGGGCCTGAGCTCGCGTGTCACTTCCAGAGCCCCACACAGACCCGGGGTGGCTCCCCTTCCTGGCCACCCGGCCTGAGCTGCAAGGCTGTGGATGCCATTGCGGGGCCAGCTGCATCTCCCTATCTGACTTGTGCTTTCTCCCTGTTTTGGAATATGCTTCGTGATATCTACTTCTCACAGAGAGAGTACATTCAAGTGAATTGTTTGGGGAAAAAAAAATGTATTTTGAGAATTTCACCTCTGCCCTCTGCTGATGTGAGTATTCTGTTTTGTGGGTGCTTCTTCGTTTTACTAATGGCAGTGATCTGATGGCCGGGGCCTGGATTAAGAGGCTAATTGACGGGGGGCGGCGGGGAGAGGCTGAAGGTTACTCTCTTCCGCATACACGTGCACACACAAATGCACACAGGCAGACGTACACCCCCGCAACAGGGTGCGTGCATCCCCATGTATACAAACCGCAGGCCAAACCCTGTCTCAGGAAAACTGTCTCTCTCTCCTGTTTATTTTCCATTTCCCCTTCTATTTGTCATTGTTCTAATATGGGAGTTGGGCAGAGGGCCAGGAAGAGATGGTTTCTGGGTAGCGATTCCTCAGGAAGAATGTTTATGCCCCTGGCTCCCCAACCCTTGGGAGGGTGGGTCAAGAGGGAAGACAGAACATATCTGGGTGCAGGTACTCGAGTGTCCAGGGTGAGCTCTTCCAAAGGCCAGGGGGAAGCTAAGAAGGACCAGCTGGTGTGGAGAGGAAGGGAACGAGCAAGAGCCGGTGCATTCCTTCGAACGGGTTCGAAGTGGGTTCCATGAGCCGTGGCCTCAATGTGGGGGTGTGGGGGGGCAAGGAGGAGGCCAGAGAAGGTGGGAAAGACATGGGTAGGGTGAAGGAAGGAAGGTACCTAGAGTTACTATCCCTAGTTGGGGGTCTCAGCACTCGGCAGACAAATCTGAAGTATCTCCTACTCTGAAGGGCGGAGTGCAGAGAGGAAAAGAGAGGAGTCCAGGGGGGACCCAGAGGGGGCAGAAGCGCGGATCCAAGGGAGGGGTGTGATTAGAGCAGAGATGAAGTAGGTGCCCATCCTCAGTGGTGGCAGAGAAACCCCCATTGGTGGAAAACAGGGGAGTGAATCCCCTGGGCATGCTGGCCCCACGAGTTAGGAGCCCCTGACTGCCCCCTCCATGGGCCAGCCCCGCCCCCACTCCCCACGTGGCTCACCAGGCTCCAGCTGCAGACAGGTGCCGTTGCTGTGGCAAACCGAGGCCACGCTATAGGTGGTTTCCATGTCCAGCAGGATCTGGTTGTACTGCAGGAGGAAGGAGAGAGGCAGCAAGCTGCACCCCTTTGCTGCCTGTCCTGCCCCAGGCACCATCATGGGCAGGGCGGGACCTGTGGAGCTGGGGGAGCGTGTTCTCAAAGGTGCCGCCTTCTCAGGAATTCTGCAGGTGACGTCAACATGGCAGATAGAGGAAGAAGCAGCAGCAGGAAGGCCAGACCCTGTACTGGGCTCACTCCCCCGAGCTGGGACCTGGTCTTGACCTTGGACCTTCCATTCCCTGCTCCCCGCAAGCCACATACCTCCTCCAGCTCCTTGGCAGGCAGCGCTGCCCGCTCTAGGTCCTGAATCTTCTTTATCATCCGCTTGATGCTGGCATTCTGGAAGTTAGTCACATCGAACTGCCTGGCCCAGGTGCCGAACTTGAAGGTGTGGTTTGCCATCTGTATGTTCTTCTGCAGCTGAGGGCACAGGGGGAACCGTGCCATTGAGGCCCAGGAGCTTTGGAGGGGCCACAAGGGGAGTGGAAGGGGCTGGGGCTTACGGTGGGGAGGGCAGTTTTATCAAGTTGTTGCCTTTGCTCTTCCACTAGGACTGTCTAGAATGTCTTGGATGCCGTGTGTGCCCCTCAGCAGAGACCCAGTATCATGCAAGACATATCCTGGTAGACAGAAGGGGAAGTGCCCCCCCCGCCCCGTATCCTGTTAGGATGGGGACAGGTTGGTATTAGTTCTATGGCCTCTCTGAGCTTCAGGGTCCCATCTATAAAATGGGAACAAGATCACTGGTTTTGCAAAGGCTGTTGAGGAATAAAGGAGGCAACAGCCGTGAAGCACACAGTGGCCTTCAAGAAACGTTGGTTCTCTGTGGCTCACGTCTGTGTCACCTGCGCTCACCACACAGGCGGGGAGGGGGGTGAGGGGCAGCTAGTCCTTACTGTGGCGGCGAACAGGGACTTTCAACCTAAAAATCCACCTGTAGCCTCACCTGTGTCTGGGCAAATCATTCTACTACGAACAACAGATCGCTTGCTAAAAAAAGACAACCTTTTTAGGCATTGAGTATATGCCCACCCAAACCTGAAGTTGAGTATTATTTTAAATATTCCATCTGGATTTTTCACAAATTCTGACAGCCTCCCCCCCCCGCCCAACCCCCTGCACCGAGGGAGGGAGGGGGCAGCCTGCTCTCGGCTCTGTCTTGGGTTTTGAGGCTCGGTCCCTGGGGAGAGGAGCACGCATGTGTGCTGCACGTGTCCGTGAGTGTGTGCATGAGTGTGTGCGTGTGTGTGTGTGTGTGCATGAGCATGGGGCACGGGCAGGGCCCCTACCAGGATCTTGCTGGTCTCTGTGGTGATGTTGGTGTTATAGTTCCAGTTAGCCTCGGCATATTCGTTCCATATCACCTGGGATCTCCGGTCATATTCCTCCACAAACCTTCTGGCCTCAACCTCATCGGTCACCAGGCCTGTGGAACAGAGTGGAGGGAAACAGACAGGCCTCCCCTCGCCCTCTGCTGCCCGGTGGCCCGAGCCTGCCGCTGCCCCGGCCTCCTGCTCCTTCCCCCGCAGGCCCTGCCCCGCCCCCCAGCCGGTCCCACTTGGGCTCTGGGTTGTCTGGCTGTCGGTTGTTGCCTGGCTGCTTGTTGTCTGGCTGCTGGTTGTTGCCTGGCTCGTTACTGCCTGGCTGGTTGTCACCTGGTGGGTGGTCTCCTGGCTGGGGACCAGCATGGGGTGCCCACAGCAGAGCAGGAGGAGGAAGAGGCTGGGCAGTCCTGGGGCAGCCCAACCTTGGCCCATGGCCGCAGGACAGCAGAGCCCTGTAGCCACAGCCCCCCGGCCAATAAAAGTGGAGCCCGCAATGTGACCTCATAGAGCAGTGTACCCACCAGCCTGCCCCGGGGGGGGGGCCTCAGACTTGGGCACACCCTCCCTAGAATGCTGGAGACAAAACATGCCCATTCCCACCCCAGGGCCCTGGGATAAGCTGAGGGCGCTGCGTGGTCTTTCGGGGCAGGGCGCCGGGGCCCAGCAGGGAGCAGCTGACCAGGAACCAGGGACCAGGGGCCTGGGTCTAGAGCCCAGAACCGAGAACTTACGTTAGCACCCGGCCCACCCTCACTCCGGGCTTTACCGATGTCCTGTGGGTAATTATTGGGCATCGGTGGCCGCCACTGGTATTCCGGCCACCCCAGCACCTCCCCGTGACGCTCGTTCTGTTCCCGCAGCCACTGGTAGACCGGCTGGAAGTAGTCAAGCAGGGGTTGAGCGTCCAGGGTATCTGTGCCAATCGCCTCCTTCAGCACCTCCTGCCAGGGCCGCGAGGAACCTGCCCGCAGTGCCTCCCTGTCGGTGGGCACAGGGGGCTCAGGCCAGCGTCAGATACTGGCCCCGGCCCACCTCTGACCCCCACTGGCCTGCCAGAACGGCAACATTAAGACTCTGGGGACTAGGAGCTCTGGCAAGGGGGAAGGGACATCGTCCTGTCCCGTGCCAGCCAGAAGGCCTACTCCGTAAATCCTCGATGAGAGAAAGAAGGGGGTGGGAAGGAAGTCACCCTCCCCCAGCAGGGCCTTGTGGTTTTCCCATGGGCAGCTGGTTGCCTCCCAGACGCGTCTTCCTCGCCCCCTCCCCCTCATCGCCCACTTGCCCTCCTGCTCCCCCTACACACCGGAGCTTGGCCCCTGCCTTTGTGGACTGGTAGATGTCACACTTGTGCAGGGGGTGCTGTTGGCCCGCCTCCCTGCACAGCGCTTGATGGAACTGGAACTGCAGGACAAAACTCACGAAGTACCTGCAGGCACAAGGGGGCGTTAGGGCAAATGGTGGGGGGCCCTTCGCCCAGGAACCATCCAGCCCCTCACAGGGCAGAGGCCAGACCACAGGGGCTGCCTTGGCGGAGAAGAGAGAACCAAGCCTGGCTCGAGACAGAGGCCCACTTAAATCCCAGACCCTTGGGTGGGGGTGGGGAGCCAGAAGAGTGTGGGGAGCAGCCCTGAGAAGGGGGAGGGGGACTAATGGTGTGGGGGGAGGGGCACTGGTACCTGATGTACGGTGTCACATTTGGGACATGAAACTTAGCTCCGGCATCAAAGTGGGTTTCATTTCGGGCAACTGGAGGACAGATCCCCTGATACTTGGTTCTAGAGGAGGATGGTTCAATTGATTTAGGACATAAGTGTTGCAAACAGGCTGACTTAGCCTTTGCAGAAAACACTGTGAAGCAGGCATTCCCACCAGGCCATCCCTTCCCCCTCTGTTGAATTGTGGAAGACTTCCTGGAGGAGGGAGTTTAGGTAGGAAAGAATGGGTACAGAAAAGGGTAGAGACAACATTAGAGAGGAGGGGACCGGGCTGATGGAAGCAGGAGGCTCCAGGGTGCCCAGGAGAGGGAGGAGGGCCACTTGGGGTTAGGCCCTTCCTGATCCCTCTTTACTCACCGAAGATACCACCAGTCAAAGTTGTAGCGGGAAGGGGGGGTACGCCCACTAAAGACCCCCCAACGCCACTGGTCTACCAAGTAGCCAAAGGGCAGGAAGGCAATTTTTTCCAGTGCCATCTTCAACAAGAAATTGATGTCACTTTCTGTTGGAAGAGGAGATGAGAAGAGAGAGGTCAGAGGGAGACAGGGGTCCAGCTAGGATAGGGTGGGGTTGGCAGATGCAGAAGAGAATGGAAGGCCGGCTTTCACGACCATGGAGCCCTGCTTGGAAGAGGGCCCTTGGGCAGTGTACAGTTGGGACTTGGGGTGAGCTGTGAGGCTCCAGGTGGATGCCCACACCTGCCTGACCTGGGGCGGAGAGGCAGAGACAGGAAGGGCAGGTGGGAGCGTGGGCAAGCTGTCCCGCTGTGGGATGGAATGGGGTGGGGCCAGGCTGGGTCCTCTCCACCCCCCATACCCATGTCATTGCTGACATTGTCCAGCAGGCCAATTTTGTACAGATGTGCAGGAGTAGAGACGGAGAGCGCCAGCACATCCCCGACGGCCTCGTGGAAGCCAGGGTTGGCCCCTTGGCGCAGGGAGACAGGCTGCTCCTTGTACTGCAAATAGTACTGCACGTGGCCCATCTCGTGGTGCACCGTGGACAGCTGGTCCATAGTGACCCGTGTGCACTGCTTGATCCTGGGGCAGGGAGATGGCGAGGGTGAGGGTGAAGGACAGGGCAGGGCAAGGACCAGAGCGTGGGGAGGCTGGTACCTAAGGGAAAGGAGCCAGCTGGGCACTGCCCTGGGCCTCGAGGGAGCTGGTGGAAACACAGATCTTTGCCCTGCCCCAGCCCACACTCAGGGCCTTCTTCCTCCACTCCAAAGTATAGAGCTGCCACCTGTCAAAGCGGCCCAGGGAAGGTGGCCTAAGGGGTCTCATATGCCCAATAGCCTTGGAATAGACCCAGCCCCCCCAAACAGTGTTGGGGCTGGGGGTAGAGGTGGTTCTGGGAACTGGCTTCTCTGGGCCCAGGCTGCCCACCCTTCCTGGAGCTCCAGACCCCCCTTTCCTCTCCCATGTCTAGACCTGAAGTCTCTCCTGTTGTAGAAGTCCCAGGCAGAGGCATGGCACACCACCTCCCGTCCGTCGGTTGGTTTCTCCAGCATGGACCCTGCCCAAAACTCAGGAGGCATGGGAGAGAGGCCTAGGGAGGTGAAGAACTCCTCTGCCACCCGGAACATGTGCGTAGTGTTCCAACCCTGGTTGGGGGGGAGGGGTGCAGGCACAGGTCAGGGACCAGCTGTGGGAGCTCACTGTGGCTCCCATCCAGCTCAGCTCCTTGCCCACGAAGGGAGTCTCTGCTCTTGTGGCCTCCCTTCCCAGAGGCAGGGCCCCTACTAACCACAGTGGCTAAGCAAAAGTAGACGGCTGGCCACACCCCACCTGCGGGGTCCTGGAGGGAGGGGTTGGCGCCTCACCCCAGACACAGACCCCAGCTCACTGCTTGTACGCACACTCCAGGCTGCTGCTCTGTAGAAAGGGGGGGACCCATCTCCCTCCCGTGACTTCTTCCTGCCCCTCTCCCCATGTCAGACGCTTTCCTGCTGCCCCCACCCCGGCCCGACTCCGAGCTTACCTTCTGCACCATTGTACTGGTAACATCGAGACTCGGCTTGTCAGGGAAAGGCACCATCATGTCATAGAGGTTGTCCCAGCTCTGGGCCCACATGTCCCCTAGACAGAGGAGGGGAGCCAGTCAGCTTAGCTCCCTGCCTGCTTCCCCATGTGTGTCACTGAGCAGCCCCCTGGGTCCCTGGCACCCAGGCCCTCGGCACTCAAGGTAGCAGCCTGCTCGGCACCTCAGGCCCACTCATGCTCCCGAATGCTCCAGGCTCCCCGGGGTTGGCAAGAACCCTGGCACCAGCGGGAGGGACCCCAGCAGCATCACTTGGGCTCACACTGCCAACCCTGGGCTTGCTTCCTGGGACAGAATCTAAGATGATTATTCCTCCCCCACTGGACCTGGAGTCAAAGTCTGCAGTGTGACTCCTAGCTCCACCTTTCACCAGTTCTCTGTTCTCCGCCCTCTGCCAAGTCTACACGCCTCAAGCCTCGGACTCCCCGTCTGAAAAGCAGGGTCATGATTGAGAAGGGCCACCTGCTTTACCGGGTCGTGGGGTGAGCCACGTGGGCTCATATGGGGGGGGGGAGTGCACAGGATGGTGCTCTAAAACATGAGACACGAGGAGGATGACCCGTGGGTGCACGTGGAGGCGAGGCAATGTCCTTACCCAGCAGGTGAGCAGGGATGGGTCCCCTGAGATTGATGTATCTGTCTCCATATCGGCGGTGCAGCGCGCGGCGGACGTAGGCATGGAGGTTCAGGTAGAGGGGCTCTACTTGATGGTAGAGGTGCTCCAGATCCTCCACGAAGGTGGGTGACTCATACCAGGAGCGCCAGTAGGCCCCTGTGTCTGAGAAGCCTGGGTGGGGGGGTGTTAAGGTGCAGCTCAGGCCCAAGGCTCTGGCACCTCCTTGGCCAGCTCCTACGTCGCCATCCTCCTGGCTCGGGGCCCGTGTACCTGCCAGCTAGTTGGAAAAAATGCCTTGGGGACGGCTGCTCTATGATTTTCCCACCAGGGGTTGTTCCGGCTCCAGCTAAATAGATCCCGGAGAGGCAAAGATGAGGGCTAGGGCTCCGACATGTGCCAGGAGGGGCAGCGTGAGGGCCACACGGCAGCCCCCAGCCCCCAAGGAAGGCAGATGGGGCTTGAGCCGGTCCCACCATCCACTAGCTGTGCGACCTTGAGTTGGTATATGGATTCACTGTAACAGCTGCTCTGTCTGCCTCGGGTCAGGCTCCGTGGGGACCATGGATGGGGAGAGCACCTGGCAAGCTGGGAAGGGAAGCACTGACTCACGCCACGGACGGGGTGGGTCAACTCACCATCCTTCTGGTAAGCCTCGTTGCTGAGGGCAGTGAAGTTCTGGTACAGGGGCTTCAGCGGGGTGCCCACCGCATTGTGCCAACCCTCCCAGGCATAGAGCAGCAATGCGTAGTTTCTTGAGATGGCCATGATGTGGGTGAGCTCTGAGACACAGGTGAGCGGGGTCACTTGCTTCCACTGAAGGCAGCAGCTCTCGTCAGTAGACCTCCCACGCCAGTCCTCACCATCTCTACCTGCTTCCTCAACACCAGGATGCCCCCCAAGCCAAGGGCCGCCTGCAGGCTGGGTGGGATGGGGCTGGGAGCTATACAAGGCAAGCACCCAAGAGGGGCCCTTGTCCCTAGGGAAGTGAGGCTCTAAGTGGACACCAAGAGGCCATCCACAGGCCCAAACCCAGACAGACTGTTCACAGCTCATTGGTTGGAATGGCTAACTTCAGGCTGCCTAGTGGATGGGGGTGTCGGTGTGGGCCTGTGGAGGGCCCTTGGGAGACTGAGAGGACCCATGAAAGGGAAAAACCAGCCAGCCAGGAGGAAGGCTAGTGGGGATGGGAGAGGCCAAAGCACCCATGGGGGTGGGGGTGGGGTGGGAGTTGGAGGTTTCAGGAATCAGTGTGCCAGGAGAAGAAGGGGTGTGGGGGGTTCCAACAGTCCAGCCCCAACTGGAGGTCAATGCCTTTGGGTTTACCCACTCCCTCCGTGGGCCCACCCATGAAACACACCCTCTTCCTGGGTGCCGCAGAGCCATGGGGAAGGGCCGGGTAGCCCCAGCAGAGAGAGACAAGTAGAGACAAAGCCATACCTGGGTCCAGGGACCAGCAGATGGCAGTCTTGTTGGGATAGAAGCAGACCCTGGCTGTGGAGTAGATCCTGTTCATGTTGCTTAGCAGAGAGTTGTACTGGGGGGTTAGAGTGGAGGCAACGTTAGCAGCGAACAGCCCCCACGGACAATGGGGCGGCCCCCTCCTCTGTTTGCTGGGATGAAATGGAGGCCCGGAGAGGGGTTGTGGCTTGGGCAAGGCCCCTCCCTCGTGGCACTCAGGACACGTCTGATCACTAATATACTGATTTCCCTTTCCGTGGAGGCAGTCTGTGGAGGTGGAAACAAGTGTCCTTAGAATTTGGGATGGGGTTCAAGTCCAAGCTTGGTCACCACCTTGCAGGGAGGGCAAATCCCTCTCACTCTCTGTCCTCGATGGCTTCTCAGTCCTCCTCAATCTTTCGGAAGCCCACAAACCACACCGGACTATGGAGAAATTTTGAAAACCCCCT
Source organism: Neomonachus schauinslandi (assembly GCF_002201575.2). NCBI lineage: Eukaryota > Metazoa > Chordata > Mammalia > Carnivora > Phocidae > Neomonachus > Neomonachus schauinslandi. The sequence goes on along the minus strand of NC_058417.1, from coordinate 44,859,871 downwards.
TTTCATCTGTTTACTTGAATTTCGCTTTCTATACCCCGTCTCCAAGGGAAATCAATGTTGCAGGGAGCCATTCTGCGCTCACCGAGGCTTCCCCTACGGTCAGGGCACATACAGATCCCAGGGTCCCTTCCTGCCAGGCTCCCCCACCGCCAGCACAGGGCGGCCCTGGAAGGCATGCTGGCCACTTCGGCATCCACCCTTCAGGTCCGCCAGGCCCACCTGCTGCCGCTTTTCCACAGGCAGGTTGGCAGGGCCCAGGGTGCGCACACCGCTGATGACCCTTCTCAGGACTGGGTCGCTGAAGTTCTGCCAGATGGGATCGTATAGCTCCTTGGCCTTCTGGCCCCAGACCTCAGCAAACTCCTGGTTGAGCAGGGCTGCTTCCTCCTGTGGGCACGGGAGGGGACACGGGAGACCATGGCGCTGGGAAGGCCAGGGGCTCCTGGACACTGGGGCTTGTGGGAGCACTGCTCTCTCCTCTGGGGGGTCAGGAGCCGGGGTAATCTGCCTCAGGTGAGCGGTGGAGCAGAAACTGGGGCCGGAAGAGAGGCGGGCGGAGGGGAGGGTAAATAGTGATGAGCAGTGACAGGAACAGTGAGAGAGGGGTAGGCTGAGGCTGCAGAGGATGAGGGCCTAGAGCAGAGCCGGCACCCTCTGACCCAGCCCGATGTCATTCCAGGGCGCTGCCACCCGGGGTGACTCGAGGTCAGGCGAGCCAGCCCTTATCCATTTGGTTCTTGGATTGGGCACGGACCATGCGCCCAGTACCATGCTGGGACACCCACCGCCCGTCTGATGGGGCGCAGCGGGGTCGGTGGGCGCGCGCCCGGCGGTGACTCCCCGCCCCCCAGCGCCCGGCCGCAGGCCTGTGATTGGGCGTCCGGGCCCCGCCCCCGCCCCGGGCCCGCGCGCCCACCTGGCGCCGCGCGTTCTCCTCGGTGATGTTGGTGTCGTACGCCCAGCTGGCGACCGTGCTCTGGTACATCACCAGCTCGGCGCTCGAGTTGAAGCTCTGCACGAAGAGCTGCGCCCCGGCCTCGTCGGCGGCAAAGTTTCCGGGCTGCAGGTCGGGGTCGAGCGCCAGGGCGGCGGGCGGCGGCGGCAGCAGCAGCAGCAGCGGCGGCAGGAGCAGCAGCGGCGGCGGCCCCCGCCGCGTTCGGCCCGACGCGGCCCCCATGGCGCGGTGCGCGGTGCGCGGTGCGCGGTGCGCGGCGCTGCCCCTTCTCCGCGCGGCGCTCGCCCTGCGGGTTATAAAACCCCGCCACCGCCTTCCGACACACCCCCACCTCCCCGCCCCGCCGCGCTTCCTCCCCGACTCCAAAGTCCCGCGGCTGCGGGCCTAACCGAGCGGGGCGGGGACCGACGCTTCCTGGCCCGCCTGGGCAGGGGCGCCTGCCCGGGGAGGGGCCAAGGCGGCCCCCCGCGAGCTGCAGCCCGGGGGGTGGCGGGTGGGGCTCAGGTCAGGCTCTCACAGAGGGGGCTGGAAAGGGGGACCCCCCCCCCGGCACACACACACGCACACACACACACCTCCGAGGCTGAGGGAGCCAGCAGTTTGCCGGAACACCCAAGTCTGCACACGGTGCCCTCTCCTTGCCATCACCCAGCCTTGGCGCAGGCACCCGGGAGCCCCGCAGTCTCCGGGGCTCAATCTCCCGGCCTAACCGCCCCAGGCCTCTCTGGGCTCCTGAGGGACAAAGTGGGGAAGCGGTCCGCGGCGCCGCTAGTGCGGCCGAGATAGGGTTAACGATCGGTCACCCGGTCCAGCTTCTTCACCAGGCCTCAGGGGGAGGGGGTGTGGCCTGCACCCGCCGCGGAAAGTTTCAGCTTTGGAGGCGCGGCGGCGGGGGGGCGGCGGGGGACACGACGTGCTGCCCCGAGGCTCACCGGGGACTGGCGGGGGAACTACCAGAAAAGGGGGGAGAACGGAGGGGCTGTTCTGGGAGGGTTTGTCTAGAGGCACAGGAGCGCTGGCGCCCATGCCCCTTTCCCACTGGGGACACGAGCTGTCAGGGGCTTAGGCGAAAACCACCGCACAGACTTGCAGCTTTCTCGGACTACAAGATGAGCCTCCAAGATGAGAATTACCCCCTCGTTGACAGATGAAGAAATTAAGACTCAGGTTTGAGTGGCTTGCTCCAAGTCACCTCAGGTCTCCACACTAGCCATCCTTCTTTTCCTGTGGCATCCACGTGTCCCTCCAAGGGACAAGCACAGGGAGGGAAGAGAGTGGCATCTGCTTGAGGTGGTTGTGGAAGCTGAGGGTCCTCCCCTAACTCCTCAGCACCACGGTGTCTGTCCCCAGAGGTGGGAGCACCCTATACCCTAGCAGACCTGGACAAGGGTGTGGGAGGGGTAGCGGAAGGAAGAGGAAGCAGGAAAGGGACCAACTGGGGTGGTTCCCCAACCCATTCAGCTGCTGAGGAAGTTGGGAATCCTGAGGATCTGTGTGGGGACGGTGCCTGAGGCTCCGAGGGAAACATGGGCTCCCCTTGTCATATGGAGGGTGCGCAGGAGGCTGTGACCTGAGTACCCCTGAGATGACATCAGATGACATGGTGCCAAGGAGAGGTGTGTGAAAGATGATGGGGTAGAGGTGACTGCTCCAGAAGGGGAGGCAGGTTGGTGTTGTCCTGAAACTGGGTGTGGGGGGGACAGGCGGGGGGGAAGAGGGTGGATAGTTGGGGGCCCTCTGGCTCTTCCTCATGCCAAGGGACACTGGTGCACCTCAGGGCTGGCTAGGTGGACCCCTGTGACCAGAGCTCCCCTAGCAAGGGGGAGGGCCCAGGCCGAGGGTGAAGCAGTGGGCCTGGGCTCTCCTTCTCAGGACCACGTGGCTCTTGGGTGGTCCTAACAGCTTGGTTTTCCACGTTTTGAGGGCAATGAGCCACGTGCACACAAGTGAGCAGCTGTCTTCTGGGAGGGAGGAGTCTCCACTGGTGACTTGCATTGGTGGGGTGGGGGGAGCCCGGTGTGGAGTCTCACACCCCTTCAGGCCCTGAAGGAAGGGTCAGGGTGGGGGAGGATGGATGGAGTGGAAAAAGAGCCTGAGGCTTAGCTTCTAACTAGGGAGCCTTTCTCTGTTGTCAGAGAAGAAACCCAAGGAAAGCAGGAGGGAAGTAGATTTCAGCCGGGACTGGCCTCTGAAGAGCTTCCATCTGAGAACCCGATGTAGGAGGACAGTAGAGCAGGCTGGTCCATTCTCAGGTCTGTGTGGCATTGTGATGTTTATAACATCTGGGTTAGGGACTGAGTTCAGCACGGAACAGCCTCTGCCTCATTGAAAAATAATAGGAGCAAAGGTAAATGGGTTGGAAGATAATCGCATCCCCATGATACCAGGGCTGGTTGGAGGCGTCACTCCGCACCTCCCAGTGGTCACATTGACTATAATAGCCTGCTTGCCCGCTATCCATCAGTGCCAGGAGACAAGACTGGGTCTGCCTTAGTCTCTGGTTTTCCCAGAGCTCAGCACAGCGCCTGGCACAAAGTAGGTCCTCATTCAAGGAAGGGGGGGTATGTGGATAAAAGGAATAAACATCATTCATATTCTCTTTCCAGGTGGCAGGCTCCCAGCCTCCTGCAAGAATAACAGGAAGGGCCAAAGCTCACTAATTTGGGATTTGCAATAATATTGAGGCTGCAACCTTGATCCCAATGAGTAAAAGTTTAAAATAACTTCTTTCTCTCTCTTTAAGGTCTTATTCACAAGGGAGAGGTATAATAAGAATACACATTACATTTGGATAGCACTTTAGACCTCCTAAATTCTTTTGTGGGAATTATCTAATTTGATATTGGTAATAAGCTTGAGAGGTAGGAAAGAGAGAAGGTCCCTCAGTCAGTTACTTCTCAGCTGCCATGAAAACAATGGAGGGTGTTCTGATTCCTATAGGAGGAGGTCATTATGATTAGGTCAGTGCAAAGAGTTGTGGATGCCAGACCCAACAAAGGAAATGCAGTCTGCTTGGGAGACCACTCACTAGCTCCACCTCTCTTCCAGGGAAGGAGGAATCACCAGCTATCACAGAGAAAAAAAAAATCCCTTAGAAAATATGTCTCAAAATGGAATAAAATTTGAGAGTCTATAAATAAGCCCTTACATTATATTCAATTGATTTTTTGATAAGGGTGCCCAGACAATTAAACAGGGTAGAGGGAGAGGGAAGAAATTCTTTTTAACAAATGGTTCTGGAACAACTGGATTTCCACCTACCAGAGAATAAAGTTGGACCCCCACCTCATACCATTTACAAAAACTAACCCAAAATGGATCATAGACAATGTAAGGGCTAAAATCATAAATATCTTAGAAGAAACATAGATATAAATCTTTGCGACTTTGGATTGGACAGTAGTTTCTTAGATATGACACCAAAAGCACAAGTGACATAAGAAAAATTAGGTAAATTAGACTTTGTCAAAATTAAAAACTTCTGGGCTTCAAAGGACACCATCAAGAAGATGAAAAAGACGAGCCATGAAATGGGAGAAAATATTTGCAAAGCATGCATATGATAAGGGACTTGTGTCCAGAATATATAAAGAACTCTTATTAACTCAACAAAGAGACAACTTGATTTAAAAATGGGCATAGGATTTGAATAGACATTCTCCAAAGAGATACACAAATGACCAACAAGCACATGAAAAGATGCTCAACTTCATTAATCATCAGGGAAATGCAAATCAAACTACAGAATGAGCTACCACTTCACACCCACCAAGACGCCTAAAATAAAAAAGATAGGGCACCTGGCTGGCTCATTCGGAAGAGCATGTGACTCTTGATCTCTGGGTTGTGAGTTCACGCCCTGCGTTGGGTGTAGAGATTGCTTTAAAAAAAATTTTTTTTTAATTAAAAAAAAAAGACAATAACAAATGTTTTGAGGATGTGGAGAAATTGGAACCCTTATACATTGCTGGTGGGATTGTAAAATGGTGCAGCCACGGTGAGAGGCTGATTGTCAGTTCCTCAAATTGGTGATCATAGAGTTACCGCATGACCCTGCAACTCCATTCTGAGGTATGTACCCGAGAGAACTGAAGACATGTCCACACAAAAACTTTTACACAAATGCTCAAAGCAGCATGGTATTGTTCATAATAGCCAAAAATGGGAAACGACCTAAATGTCCATCAACTGATGGATGGATAAACAAAAGGTAGTATATTCATACAATGGAATATTATTCTGCCATAAAACAAAATGAAGTATTGATTATATGTTACAAATATTGATGCTATTACATGCTATAACAAGGATGAACCTGGAAAACATTATGCTAAGTGAAAACAGCCGGTCACGAAAGGCCACATATTTTATAAATCCATTTATATAAAATTTCTAGAACAGGCAAATCCATAGAGACAGAAAGTAGATTAGTGGGTACCAGGGACTGGGGGGAGGGGAATTGGGAGTGACTGCCAATGGTATGGAGTTTCTTTATGGGAGGGTGAAAATGTTTTGAAATCAGCAGGGATGGTGGCATAACTGTGAGCATACTGAAAACCACTGAATTATACACTTTGAAAGGGGGAATTTTATAGTATATGAATTATATCTCAAGAAAGCTGTTTATTAAAAAATATGCCCAAATATTGACTTCTTTCATTCTATGTTCATCAAGAAATCTCCTGATTATTGACAGGTTTTCAGAGAACCTGTGGTTCTCTGACTGAATACCCATCTACTCCTTCTTGCTTAGCTAAAAACTACCCATCTCTTGAAGCCCAACCCATACGTAGCTCTAGTTTTCTTAATCTCTGCTAATCTCTCTTTTCCATATTTATTCAGCATTAACTCATACAGGCACCCAAAGCAAAGTGTAGGGGAAATAGCATTGGATCAGGAGCCAGAAAAATCTGGGCCACACTTAACAAGCCTTATGACCCGAGCAAAATAACCTTTCTGAGCCTCAGTTCCGTCGTGTGTAAATGGCTGTAGACACTTTTACCCATCCTCCCTCAAAGGGTTGTGAGACAATGAAGACCGATCCCTTGTCAGTTGTCACACAAAACCAAGATGTAATTAATATTTTAAAAAACCATCCACTCCCATTCGTTTATATGCAAGGCACTGGCCTGAAAGAGAAATACAAGATTATTGCCTTTAATGTAAAAAATGGGGTGAAGAGTAGATTACGTTCCTGAGGCCAGTGGTGAAGTTTGGTATCAGTAGTAGGTGCTAAGGAGTTGGGAGGAAGAAGGTTCCAGCAGGCTGGAGGGGATAGGCAAGACAGCTTCCTTGGGAAGAAGGCAGAATCTAAGAGAGGTAGGCCCCCAGGCAGAAAGCAGGAGCCCAGTATGGGAGGGGAGTAACAAGGATGCTGGGAGGCCAAGGTGACCACAGTTTGTTTAGACTCAACCAGCACTGTCCAGTGGAACTTTCTTGTGATGGTGGAAATGTCTGTCCACCAGAAATATAATGAGAGCTGCACATAGAATTGTATATTTTCTGGTAACCACATTTAAAAAAATAAAAAGCAGTAACATTCATTTTAATAGCATTCATGTAATAATAATTTAATATTTTACTTAAACCGATATATCCAAAATACTATCATTCCAATATGCAATCATTATAAAAATTAGTAACGAGATATTTTACATTTGTGTGTGTGTGCTAAGTCTTAAAAATCTGGTGTGCATGTTACACATCACAATTTGGATGCTAAATTTTCAACAGTTAGAGTGAAATGTAATCCTACCAAAGCAATAGTGTTGTGTTCAATGGGAAAACATTTTGTACTGCTTCTGTTTTTAAATTAAAATTAATCAAAGAAAATTAAAATCCAGTCACACTGGCCACATTTCAGACGTTCAATAGCCACATGCGGCTAGTGGTTTTCATGTTGGTCAGTGCAGCCCTAGAGTTAAGATTATGAGAGTAGATTGTGGGGTTGAAGCTGGAGAACTTCTAAATCCACACCTCCAGCCCGGACCTCCCTGGGCTCTAAGCTCATGCTCCACTGCCTTCCAGAATTATCTATCTGGGGTCTGGATTATGATGGTGATGACCGTACGACCCCTTTCCCCCAGAGGCCACCCCACCACGGAAATGTGGAATCCTAGCTTTGCAGGGTATTTTAAGGCTCACCTAGCCCAGTTGCCTTCAAATGGGATCCTGGACCCCTAGGGGTCCTTGAAGGTGCTCATGAGGGTCAGAGAAGCACTTCCAACTGAAATCCTACATTTCCCCGAGGTGCATCTGTTCCCAGGTTACTTAGGGCACATCATTTTGTGCCTTCAGTGAACGCAGAGCAGCTCAGTTGGATAACACAGTAGTCTCCATCTGATCACAAGCTTGGCTTGCTTTACTTCCCTCTGTATGTATTTACCGAGACCCTGTTACAGCCAGGCACCTCTGCGTGCTGGGGTCTTGGCAGAGAGAAAAACAGAGCCCCGCTGTGCATGTGTCTGTGGCAGGGGGATGACAATGCTATGTTGCAAAGTAAACGAGGCCGGGGTTGGGGTACAGAGAGGAAGACAAGCAGACATGCTGTCCCACCCAGAGCTTCAGGGAAGAAGCTTGCGGACCTCTGGGGAGGGGCTCTTGTGGACCTGCAGGAGCTGCGCCCCACCTTCGAGAACCAGCCAGAGAGAGGGCCGGTGTAGCTGGTACACAGGGAGCTGTGAACAGGCTAAGTGCGGACAGGTGGCCAGAGGTGTGTAATCTTGTCCGCCGGAGTGGGGGCCTGGTTATCGTGAGATGAGAACCCAATGGGATGAGGGTACTGGAGATAGCCTTTCGTTTTTAAAAATGTCTTCTTTTTATATAATATATATACATTATAAGTAATATAAATATGCATGTAGACATGATATCTAATGTAATGTATGTTATGAAGCACAATAAAATGAACACCATAAATGCCCTCTGCCACATTATTCTCATCTAGCTGAGACCCATCTTTCCCTTTTCCATTTTCTGCTCCCACATGCACCCCTGACTGACCCCCCTGAATGTTGTGTTTATTACTCTCTTCACTTTTAAAGATTTATTTATTTATTTGAGAGAGAAAGAGAGGGAGAGCACACAAGCGGGAGGGACAGAGGGAGAGGGAGAGAGAGTCTCAAGCCGACTCTGCACTGAGCGCAGAGCCCGATACAAGGACTCGATCCCGGGACCCTGAGATCATGACCTGAGCCGAAACCAAGAGTCTGTCGCTCAAGTGACTGGGCCCCCCACGTGCCCCGACTCTCTTCGCTTTTAAAGAATAGTTTCAGTAATGGGGCACCTGGGTGGCTCAGTCGTTAAGCGTCTGCCTTCGGCTCCCTGCTCAGCGGGAAGCCTGCTTCTCCCTCTCCCACTCCCCCTGCTTGTGTTCCCTCTCTCGCTATCTGTCAGATAAAAAAATAAAATCTTAAAAAAAAAAAAACTTATAAAAAAAGAATAGTTTCAGTACTTTATATTTCTAAACATAACACTGTTTAGCTTTGCTTAAGAATTTTATAAAAACACTGTCACCTAGGAATGTACCCAAGAGAAATGAAAATACATAGGCGTGCATAGACTTGCATGCAAAGCAGTGTTATTCAAAGCAGCCGAAAAGTGCAAACAACCCAGATGTCCATCAACTTGTGAATGAGTGAGCAACATATGGTATATCCACATCATGGAATATTATTGGACATTAAAGAGGAATGAAGTTCTGACACATGCTCAGCAGGGAGTCTGCTGGAGATTCTCTCTCTCCCTCTCCCTCTGCGTCTCCACCCCACCGCATGCGCTCTCTAACATAAATAAATAAATCTTTAAAAAAAGGAAAAAATACACAAATTACACTCTGATAAAGCTTTCTTCAAAAAGGCGTATTAGAGTCTTCTGAGGCTAGTTTTTTCTCTCACAGTTATGATTCTGAGACTTTATGGGTGCTGTTGCATAGAGTTGTAGTTCATTTATTTTCACAACTGTGTGATAGTCCATCACCCAGCGTGATGACACCACGATTTATTTCCCCAGTCTCTAATTCTATCACTGGACACGTGAGTTACCTCTTGTTTTTTGCTATTACAAAACAATATGCCAGTAACACGCTTGTACACATCCCCTTGGTATACATAAGTAACCATATGTTGAATTGAATAATAAAATATCAGGGCTTGTATATTGTAGGTCTTTTTTTTTTTCACTTCATTTTTCAGAAATTCATTTTTATTGTAATTTACAAAACGACTGTTTCCCCCAGCATACTGGAAAGTAAAACAAAAGCAAAACTGGTCCTCATTGAGAAATACTGCTCTGGGGAATACACTGGGAGTAAAATCGCTGAGTCAACGGTTTTTTGCAGATGTTCAAAGACATGCAAAAGTTCAAGGGTGTCCAAATGTCAAACTGCTTTCTAAAATACTTATACTGGGGGCGCCTGGCTGGCTCGGTCAGTGAAACGTGTGACTCTTGATCTCAGGGTCATGGGTTCCCACGTTGGGCATGGAGCCTACTTAAAATAAAAATAAATAAGAGACAGAACAAAACAAAATACTCATACCGATTTGCACTCCCGCCAGCAGAGGATGAGAACTCCTACGCTGCTCCCCATCTTCACCAATACTTACTCTTGTCGCATTTTTAAGTTTGTGCCAGTTCTAACGTGGGGAGGATGTGTTTTCGGTCCCTTGCTGCTGATGAGGTTGAACACCTTCTCCTGTGTCTAGGGGCCATTTGTGCTTCTTCTTCCGGGCTGTTCCTGTTTGTTTCCCTTGCCCACGTCTTTTCTTTTTCTTCTTGATTCATACAGTTCTTCAAATATGCTGGCTAGTAGTCCCTTGTCATTTCAAGGTGCTGCAGATAGAATTCCCAGCTTGTGACTTGTTTGCATTTCCTTGGGGTGTCTCAATCACAGAGGGTCTTACTTTTAAGGTAGTTGGGTTTTACCTTTTGGGTTGGGCTCCTCTTCACTCCCTGTAGATCTTGTCCCCTGGAGATCATGGTCAAAGCCCCTACTGAACTGACAGGCTCTGGAGCAGAGCATAGACAGCCCCTTGGAATCTGTACCCTCCTGCCCCCAGCCTCATGTCAGCCCCACTGTATACTTAAGTTGTTTATTCTGGAACTTTTTTTTCCCAACCAGAGTCTTTCCCTGCACCTCGACCCCCCTGTCGGCTTGCAGAACCCCAAGTTAAATCCCAGCTCTGTCATAAGCTCCTTTTGGAAAAAAAAAAAACAGTCCAGAGGTCTTTTATTTACTTATTTACTTACTTACTAACTTATTTTTACACCTATAAAGCCACAAATTCTTAGGCAACAGGTTCCAGCGGCTCAGGCTCCTGTCCACCTGTTCTGCCCAAGTGTGCACCTCGGGGCGGAGCAAGTTGGTGCTTCTGCTGAACCCAGGTAACTTTCCCTCTGGCTTCTTTCTTTTTCTCATCATTTTCCTTCCCACGTTTCAGGAAGCTATCTTGGCTCTTGGAGCGCTTAATATGCTCAGTACGTACGTTAATTCTCTTGGCAAGAAACTTGCCCTTAACTTGTTTACAACAATGCCAACAGCATGCTGGGTAACACTGCAGCCTCTTCCAATTTTGCCATGGTAACATTTGTGGGGCAGTCCTTTTTGAACAGTGCCCATTCCCTTGATGTCGACAATTTCACCTTTCTTGAAGATTCGCATGTATGTGGCCAAAGGAGCGACTTGGTGTTTTCTAAAAGGCATAGAGCACATACAGTGCTGCCTCTCTTCTTTCCCTGTGGGCCGGACGTTTTGGCACCTTGTTGGAAGAGAGGGTTCTGGCCGAAAGGCACACCTCCTCTTCTTAGAAGCATTTCCAGGGCACCTGGGTGGCTCAGTTGGTTAAGCGACTGCCTTCGGCTCAGGTCATGATCCTGGAGTCCCAGGATCAAGTCCCGCATCGGGCTCCCTGCTCGGCAGGGAGCCTGCTTCTCCCTCTGACCCTCTTCCCTCTCGTGCTCTCTGTCTCTCATTCTCTCTCTCAAATAAATAAATAAAATCTTTAAAAAAAAAAAAAAAAAGAAGTATTTCCAGCCCCCCACGGCTGAGTCACTTCTAGTCAGTGGGCTTGGCCTGCCTAAGCATCTGATGATTGACAGGAGACAGGTGTTTGACTATTAAAATGGGATATTTTTTCCTTTGAATAAGTACAGCTTATGAAATAGATATAGTATTTCAAAACATGGGATTCCTTAACACTGGGATGTTTGGGAGGAGAAAATGGTTGGGAACTCTTACCAGTGATGCCTACAGTAGCCTTGACACCCCCCTGCCTCCACTTGAACATTTCCAGCAACAGGAAGCTCACTACCTTGGTGGGCTAGGCTGCTCTAGTTGTTAGAAACTGTTTCTTATGCTAACTGCATCTCCTGCCTCGTCGTTTTTACTTGGCTGTTCTTCACTCTGTTCTCTAGAGAAACACCTAGTGAGTCTTTCCTCTCTTTGACCCAACGGCCCTCCAGCATGAGAGGTAGGTAGCTTCCAGGTCTATCTGTGTCTCCTTTGCTCCAGGAGAAATTTATCACCTTCAGTGATTCCCGGGAAGAGATGGTTTCCAGATTTCTCTGCACTTGATCACCCTCTTGTGAACAGACTGCAAATTTTCTGCATCCCTTGTAAACTGTATACCCTCAGGGCTGGTCTCACCGGTGGGTGAGGAGGGGGCTGATCCCGTTAACTCGAGTCTGTTGGTGCACCTGCAGAGGGTGGTGGCAGTTCTGACAGCCCCGTCAGCCCCAGTGTTCCCACAGAACCTGGAACCTGGGAGCTGATGAAAACCACTTTGTTTATGTGCGTTGTTACAGTCTCATGCAGAATATCTGTTGAATTCACTCTTCGGCTTGGCCTCAGCACTTCTCTCTTTTGAGTAAGTTTTCTTAACTTTCTTTCTTTCTTTTTTTTTTTTAAAGATTTTATTTATTTGACAGACTCAGCGAGAGAGGGAACACAAGCAGAGGGAGTGGGAGAGGGAGAAGCGGGCTTCCCGCTGAGCATGGAGCCCGATGCGGGGCTCGATCCCAGGACCCTGGGATCATGACCTGAGCCGAAGGCAGACACTTAACAACTGAGCCACCCAGGCGCCCCAGTTTTCTTAACTTTCAAGTCTCCTTTTAACTCTCCCCCCACAGCTTCATGTCAAGCACAAATTGGATAAGCAAGATACTGTTTTTAAAAAATGCTGGCATTCCACAATGTCCTGTGGCAACTAAGTATCTTTGGACTCTGTCTCTATATTACCCTCTGCCTTTGGGGTGTCAGGCCCCTGGCTTCCAGGAAGCAAGGCAGAGGGGAAGGGGCGTTTCTTCACTCTGGGCCTAGGGTGAAGCTCAGCTTTGCCATAGTTGTGGACAGTGATAACCCATCTCCGCCTCCCAGCCAGGAACCTCTGAGTAATCTTTGACTCATAGCTGTCCTGTCTCCTATTACCTAATTTTGCCTGGTCTTCATTAACAATGTCTCCCTGCTTTTCTTTCTCTCACTTGTTCCTCTGCACATTTCTCCTGAGACCACTGTGCTTAAGTCAGAGATGGTCTCACCAACACAGACTACCTGGATGTTTAACAAGCAATTCCCGAAGACATGATGGGTTCTTGAGCCCCTGCTAGGGGTGTTGCTTGGGCTGAGCCCTGACAGAAGGGGTAGGAATTGATCTGATTGGGCCAGTTGTTGGAAGACACATTTCAAGCAGAGGAAACAGAAATTCATGCGGCTCAGCACTAGGCTGTGAACAGAGGCTGAGGCTGCCAAAGCCAAGGTGGCCAGCCAGACTTCCTCCTAAGGAAGGCTTCAGGCTGGGCAGTGCCCTGACTACATTTGTATCTTAGAGCCATCAATGAAGATGAGATGAACAAACTGAGAGGGCCTGGAGGTGGTGGGAAAAGACAGTGGGCTAGGGTCCCGCAGAGTCTGAGGGAAGTGGTAGATTGAGGGGGTGTGCCAAGGGAGGTGGGACCGGAAGGAGGCAGGGGCTGGCTGGTTGGAGGGGAAGGGTGGAGGAGTTGAGGGGGGTGACAATGCTTTGAAAGATATGTTCCTAGGAGAGGAACATTCTAGAAGCAGGTTTGAGGGGTAGGAGGGAAAGGAGATGAAGACTCAGTGTTGGAGGGTACGGTCCTTTGGTGTGAGGAGGTGGGTGACTGAAGAGCCAGCTCTTCTCCCTCCCACAGCTGCTATGGGTCCTCTGGCCCACTTGCCCTCCACGGGATCCTTTGTGCTTTTTCTCTGCCTGCCTTCTGCCTGTTTGAGATGCTGCTAGATCCCAGAGAACCTTCAGGAGGTGTGAGTACCCCCCCCCCCCCCCCCCCCCAACCCCCCCAAGGAGCATTCAAAGTCCTGTCCTAGACCCTAGTCCTTCCATAAAGCCAGGCCTGGCATTTTTTCCGGTCTTACCTCCTTATCCATTTCACCAACATTAATGGTCCCTCCAATGCTGTGGGTGCTGTGTGGGTGCTGGAGATACAACAATGTACAATAATATCAGGCCATGTCCATTGAGCCAAGCATCTAAGTGCTTTATGTATCCTTTTCTTTTAGTGCTTTATATATCTTAATTCATTTCAATCTCCTAGCAACCCTATGAGTTAGCTACTATTGGATTTCCCTTTTACAGATGAGGAAACTAAGGCACAAAAAGGTAGTAAGTTGACTAAGGTCACCCGAGTGGTGGAGCCCAAATGCAAAGTCAGATAAATGCCCCCACTGTGAGCCACTGCACTGTCCCCGCCTGCTCTCCAGAATGCTCACTGTCTCCATCTACTTTCACGGGGTACGCTGAGTGCCATCCTCTTTAGAGTCAGGAAGTTCTTATTTTTAATCCCAAATCTCAAACCCGCGTCTCCCGGTTTTGCCCCTGGTGAGGTGACCTCTGCTGCAGTCCCTGCGTGAACTTGGGACAGACATGACACCTTTCTCTTCCTGGCTCTGGGCGGCTCCTCTCACCCCACCTGCTCCCGGCAGTGCCCAGCCCCCCTCCCAGTGCCACTGCCCCCACCTACAGACCCTCATCCTCTCTCAGGGGCCCCTCCTCTGCTCTCCCCCTCTGACACTCTCCCTGAGGGCCATTCTCACGGGCAGCCTGGGAATGGATGCTTGTCCTAAAGCACAAACCTGAAAACACCATGGGTTGGCAAAACGCTTCCCTCATCATCTCAGGGATAAAATCCGCACTCCTCAGGGTGAAGTCCAAAGTCCTCCCTGGTGTGGCCCCTGCCTCCTCACATCCCCGGTCCTGGCCCTCCCTCTGCAGGTCCCTGTATCAGTGCTCCCAGGAGGAGACCCATGCTGGAGGCTCTGGCCTTGATAAAGTGTTCGAGAGTCAGCAAGAAAGGGAGCAAAACAAGAATAGTCAGATATAAAAAGTCAATCAGCATGTATCAGCCAAGTGGCCAGCTGTCTTTTCTTGGTCACCTTATCTTTTATCCCAAATATCCTTTCTATTTTTTTTTTTTTTTGCAGTTAAAATATTACTTCTTTCATAAAATGGTGGTGTGAGAAAACAACGGATTTTTGCAAATGTCTTTACTTGGCAAACTAAAAAGCGTTTGCGACTCAGACTCCATCTTTTTGCTCATGACTCAGTGGTCTACGGAAGCCGCCCCACCGGAGTGTCAGGCCGACCCTGAGCTCTCGGGCCCGGGCTCCCTCCCGCCCCTCTCGCCTCTCTCGCTCCTTCCGCCCCTCTCGCCCCCCTCCTCGTGTTGCCTGCTCCCCAGCCGTCGTCCCCCCAGGCCTGGCCTGCCCTTTCTTCCCCGGAACGAGGCCGGGCATTCCGCAAGGCATTCCGGGAGTAGCACTGCGGGCGCGGGCGCACGTCTCCCCGCGGGCCTCGGCCGGTGGACGCCGGGCGCGCTCACGCTTCCGGAGCCTGGCGCGGCTGCGGCGGCGCAGGTACAGGCCGCTGGGCGGAGACTCTGACTGGAAGGAGTCGGGCCCCCGCCCGTGCAGCAGGCACGGCCGTGCGCTGCTGAGGGGCCGTCGGGGGGCCCGGGCCTCGCTGGCTGCCGCGGGCAGGCGCTCCTGCTCCGAGGGCCCAGGGCACGGCTCCCGGGCGACCCCTCCCCAGCCCCAGCGGGGCCCCGAGGGGAGCTCAGGGGCTGGGGGGGTGCTCAGGAGTCTAACTGTCCCCAAAGCACGATGGGGCCTTCCTGTGGCTGTGTGTAGCTGGCGCAGTGTTCCCAGAGAGGGGCCGGGAGACTGCGCACACCCGAGCTGCTGATTGTCACCCGCCTCCCGGCAGCCCCGCGAAGCTCGGGTCCGCCAGGAAGACAGGGAGGGAGGGAAGGGAGAGAGCCCTGAGAGAGAAGCTGAGAAATAGGCGGACGAGAGTGAATCCAGGCCGAGGGTGGCAGCAGAGACAGAAACCTGGGGGGGCCCACAGAGAAGCGGGGAGGGGAGCTGCCATCAGAGGGGCGTGGCGCTGGGAGCCTGGGGCTGGGGGTCCGGCCAGCCTCCCGCTGGCTGGAGGAGAGGCGCCTGTCTCTTGGCTCTAACACAGCCTCCATCGTGGGACCCCGGGCACAGGAGGCAAATTCATCTCAGGGTCCACCCCCCACCTGTCGATGCCCAGGGCCCTGGTGAAGTCCTCACCAAGGGCCTCACCAAGGAAGAGCACCAAGGACCCCTGAGGGGCCTCCAGCCCTGCTGTCAGCCCCAGGCAGCACCCTGACCCTGCCTGGCCTCCCCACCCTTTCCCTGAGGGTACCAAACGTGGGTCAGAGGAGGGACTCCTAGGGAAGAGAATGACATTCTTTGTTACTTCGCAGTCGTTTGTTTTAGGGAGTACTCTTGAGAGGGCATTTTAAACAGCTGTCAGAATGTCCCAGGCTGAGGGGAAGGTGGCAGCGGACTTCTGCAGTGAGACAGAGGCCACCTCATGTCACCCCCCTTGAGAGCGAGGAGGGTTGACCAACATGCCCGGGAGGAGGAAAAAATGTGAGCTGAGACCCTTCTATCTTAGCAGACCTCCTCCGAGGTCAGAAGGCAAGAAAGGTGTGAGCTCCAGGGCTTCTGGGGAGAAGCCTCTCCACGGAGGAACCTGCATGGGGCCAGGCTCCGCAGTGGCCTGGTCACCTCGGGGACGGCTTGTGACCTGGCCACCTGAGCGCTGGGGATGCCATGGGGGTGGTAAACAGAGCACCGGGCCACCACAGAGCTCAGGAGCTGGGCTCACTCCCATGGGGCCCCCACATTTGTTTGTGTGCAGGCAGGCGCAGCTGGGTCTTGACTTTGTGGTGAAGGGAAGCCAGGACTGAACCTTTGGCCAAAACAAGCCCTGGGGGTGCCTGAATTTATCAAATGAGGAGAGGCCCTTGGAAGGGGAGAAACACTCAAGATACATGAGAGTGCTCAAAGTCCCATCAATGTCAGGACGTGACATTGCCCTTCAAGCTGTAAAGGGCTTCACTTCACAGGAAATAATGGGATGTTGGGATGGATGACTTATTAAAGCCTCCAAGTAGTATCTTTGCCTTCCAAAGATATAGTCTTAGGTTCTGGAACCTAAGAGCCAGCCCTCGGGCAACATTCTTGGGCCCTGGAGCTTTAGAGTGAGACTTTGAAGCAAGCCTACCCAGGAGACCTGAGCTACGGGCTGCTGCCAGCCCAGGAGGCCCCAGTCCCACCCCTGCTCCAGAATAGGACCCTCGGATCTGTGCTAGAGCAGGAGGCATGACTTGCTCACAGGGCGCAATGAGACGAGAGACAAGGATCAATTTGAACTGGGGGACCAGCTGAGAGGGGTGCAATTCTCCCTGGCTGCAGCCCACTTGTTAACGTCTCCCACTGATCGGCTGGGAGGGATCAAAGGAGCGTGGCTTCTTGGGTAAGGGAGATTCTGAGCTAAGGTCAAGGTGCCTTCAAATCTAATCTGCTCTCAAAAAGCACCAGCTGGGCTGATAGGAGCACTCAAGGTAGGAGGTGATGGCCAAGGTCAAGAGAGTGTAAAGGATGGAGGTGGGAGGGATGGAGCCGGGTTAAGTGAAACCTCTGACTCAGGACAGTTATGCTGCTAACTTGTTAGGACCTTAGAAGAGTCATCAGCCTTAGTGCACTCATCAGAGACAGTGTCTTATACAAGTGCCCCCTTTTTTTTCTGCTCTTCTGGGTCCAGCTGAGGTCTGACTTGGAGAGGGATGCCGTAAAGCCACACGTGGGGAATGCTGCCTAAGCCTCTGCCCATCTCCCACCCACTGGGGGCACCCTCTGGGCCATGGCTTGGTCACCCCTCACTTTTGGCTCAGCGTGGCCACCACACCCTTGCTGCACTCCCGTCACGAGAAGGTTGCCCAGGAACCAGAGGGTATGGAGCTAGAGTTGGCACAGCTTTCAGGGTCAAGACGAGAACACAGAGCTGTCACAGGCTTTGGACAAAGTGCAAGAGTCCTAGCCCTGCTATTTATAGCTGGTTTGTGGAGTTAATTAGATGGCTCTCATTATCAGTAGGATCTTCCCTCCCTCCCCATGCCCCTGCTGACAACACCCAAGGCTCTGGCCACCCTTCACCCCAGGCCTCACACCCGCGCTCTCCACGGTGATCTCTCCCTAGCACTCACAGAGCAGGTCTTCAATGTTCGTTGACTGCCCGACCGACTTGATCTACCCAAGGAGAAAAGAGGAAGGTGGGGATGGAGGACGCCACTGGGATACAAACCTCTTCAAGTTTTCTTCCTGGAGGGGAGAGCTGGCCCAGGGGAGTGAGGTCCTGGAGCTGGGCTCCAGTGCCTCCTGCTTGGGCCATGCTGGACAAGGGGAGCTTGGCGGTGCCCTACTAACTGTGACCCTCCATCCAGATTCTCCATTGTGTGAAGGACGTGCTCAGTAATCAGATACAACTATGGGCCTGTGGACACTTCTTAGACGCCCCACGAACCGCCGCTGAGTCCCTGTGACACACCTCACGTCTTCAACCTCTGCCCTCCCGGAGGACCTTTGGCATTCTTGTTTCACCTTCTGTATACAGCGTGTCTTCTGTTGGGGGAAGGGGAGTGTTAGAGGGCAGGGCAGGATGGAGTTGACAACAATGCACAGTCCTGCCTCAGGGCCTTTGCCCTCCCTCCCTCTTCTCTCTGCTGGACTTACCTTCCCCTAGATCTTCACAGGGCCTGCACCCCTCTCCCCTCAGAGAGCCTTCCTCCTGTGACACTCCAGCCCTTCTCCTGCTTTATTAATTCTTCATAACACTTGGCTAGTACACGCAACTAGGTTTCTGTGTGTGGGTGTACACGTCTGTGTATGTGTCGTTTGTTAGTTTACTTTTTACTTATCTGTCGCCCCCACTTCATATAAGTTACATAAAAGCAGGACCTTCTGTTAATTGATTAGTATTTCTCCAGGGCCCAGACAGCACCTGACACAAATTGGTGCCCAAGAAACCTTTGTTGAAAGAAAGGAAAAGAAGTGAGGGAGGAAGGAAAGAAGAAAGGAAGGGCCAGAGAAAACAGACTTCCTCCTGATCCCTCCCTCCTGAGGGGGCTGCACAGAAACACCCTGGGAGGTTGGAAAGCCCACCCCTTTCATGGCCTCCCACCTTGGGTGCCCAGGGCCATCGTGCCCCCTCTTGCTCCAGGCTGGTCCTCACTGTTTATCTAACCCACGTCCAGTTCCCTCAGAGCCTGGCAGAGGGAAAGGTTGGCCTGACTACGCTGATTCTCTTCGCTTCTCCAGCTGTCCCACAGTGTTAAACTGGTTTGTGAGCAGGTTACTCTTGTTTGTCTGAGTCTTGTCTTCCCAGACTGGGCCAGCTTTGGGGTCAGCCTGGGACGCGCAGCCTGTGACATCCCTCAGCCCAACGCCCTGGAACTCGGGAGGTCCCGGGTGACTGTCTTCATCGTGGCCAGCCCCCTGCGTCCCTGCCACGCCTTCACTGGACCACTGGACGCTCTGGCTGCCCCTGCTGGGGCTGCTGCCCCTGAAGCAGAAAGACAGGTGTTTCTCCCTGAGTGATTCCAGTCCCATCTTCAGCTCATCGAAGTGGCCGTGTACTTTCAGAATCAGACTCATTTACCTTTCGAGGAAGTTGGACTGAGCTCCTCAGGGAGCGGGCCTGAGGGGGCTGCCCCGAGCAGCAGGCGGGCCCCGCTCTGTAGACGGGTCAGGGGATGTGTCCGTCCGTGATCTGCCATCCCGCGGCAAGGCCCAGCTCCCAGAGCTTGCGCCGGCTTCGGTTCAGGCTTGTCGCTGCTGCCAGTGGCCCAGGAGCCCCGAGGCTGTACGGTCAGGCCGTGTCCATCTCCTGCGTGGCACTCTAGCTGTTTCTTTGGCCAGGACACTCCTGCCCTCTCCCTACTGTCCCTCTGCTAGGTGAGCCCCTGCCGTCCTGTCGCTCTCTGAGTCTACGTCACAGGCTCCAGAAGCCTTCCCTGACCCTCGCATCTGGGTTGCCTTTCCATGAGCTGAGGCCTGAGAGAACAGGGCTGTGCCTGTCACGTCCACTGATATTTTCCCAGGGTCGCCCAGCACCTGGCACGCGATCAGTCACTGTTGTACAGCGTGAATGAATGCCGTGGGTGTGTGTCTTACAGAGCTTTGGCCTGGGGAACCTCATTTCCTATGCCTTTTGCATTCTCTGTAGCCCAAGGTGAAGGCCTCTGCCTGCATCCCGTGCAGAACAGGAATGTGCTTTGGATGCACCTTGACCTGACTCTGAACAGGAGTTAACTGGGTAATTCAGCCTGTTGGAGGTGGGGAAGCTTTGCTGGGAGGGGCCAGAATGGCTAGGAGGCTCCTCTCCTGTCCTTCCCCCACAGGAGCAAGGTAGGCTTGCCAGGTAAATACAGGATATCCAGCTACATTTGAATTTCAAATAAATGACGAACACATTTTTAGTATATTACACCTAATAAGTGGAGCATGCTGATGCCAAAAAAATACTAAATTCGAATTTAACTGGGAATCCATCTTTCTCAATCTGGGAACCCTAGTAAGGGCAGCCCTGATCAGCCTGGTTCCCCAGGGGGATCTGAGGTCCTACTCATGAGGTACATTCTGCTCACCCTCTTGGTTCTTCCTGTCCTCTAAATAAATGCTTTTGGACAAAGAACAGGGTGAGCGCCAAGTGTGGTTTCCCAGAGCTGTCATGAGCACACTTAATGCAAAGCCTCTCCCTCCATCTCAACCTCGACCCCAGCCACTGGACTGGATGATCAGGGAGGCCTGTCTCAGAAGTGGAGATCTGAAGGAATGAGCCAGGTGATGATCAGGGCATTCCAACGGAGAGGCAGGAGTGAATGTGGTGAGTCTAGTGTGGCTTTGTGAATTCGAGAAGGGAGAGGATTGCATGGAAAATGCCCTGGACCACAACCTCTGTCCTCAAGAAGGCACCTTGGTGTTGCTCCACTGGCTTGCTCTTTCCTACCTCTGCCCCCAGCTGTAGGGTGGAAGCTTCTCTAGCTTCTGTGGCAGGAGTCTCAGCGGCAGGGAGTGGGGAGAGAGTGGGAGTGTCTGCCATCCTGGGGTGGGGATTCTGGTGCTTGATGGCAGTTTAGTGGGATCACCTGCTCTTTAAAATGGTTGAGTGGAGCCCTGAGCCCTTAGAGCTAAGTCCCAGTGTGCCTGATCCCCAGGGAGGCACCTTACCTCCATCAGAGCACCACCTCCATCCCCTCCCCACTGTAAGCTGGCAGGGTATTCTTTCCCTTCTAAGAGGAAAATGCTGCTGCCCAGGGCCATAGGACCATGGGGGCAGGGGGAAGAAGGACCCAAGGGGCCCCATCATGCCTCAGCAGGCGTCTCTCTCCCAGCTTTGGAAGGGGTTGAAAGCCCTATACTGGGAAGCTCAGCACTCAAATCACAGAGTTCCCAGCAGGCTCTGCTCCCCTGTGCCACCCTGCCCACTCCAGTCCTCCTCCCCTAAGCCCAGATATACACGCCAAACAATGGGAGATGGCTCAGTTCCACATTTAACACACAGAGCATTTGTTGCCTGCTGTTTGCCTGTTGGCACGCTAAGGAAGCTGTTTCTTAATTTAAAATGTCCATTAACTCCCTCCAACTGGAAAGCTACTCCAACAAATTTATGCTGTGGCAGGTTTAAGCTTGGTCACTCTGAGGGGTGGGCCCTGCTGTGTTTGCCCCTTTAGGTGTGCCCAGGGCAGTGGGCACCCTTGGGTGTCTTCCCATGGGCTTGACAGTATGTTCTCTCTGTAAGGGGGAATTAGATCCCCAAGGCCCCCCTTGGCCAGGGTCCTTCAGGAGCCTTTGGCCACTGCCCATGGGAAGCCCACAGTGTGGGAGGTAGGGGGAGGGGGAGCGACACCCTGGGGGAGGGGTGTTTCTTTTACAACTCCAGGGGAGGAAACCCCATTTCCCTCCTACCCTCAGGCTCTTGGTGAGCCTTGCCAGGCATCTGACAGGAAAGAACCTTTTGTTCTGAGCTTGTAAGAAGTCTGAGCTGGACTTGTTATCTACCCACAGCATTTCCTGGATAGGGGGCTGTGGTAGGGGCTGGCCCCAGCCTTGGCCTTGGCATCCTCCTCTCCGCTGTTGGGACAGGGGAGGCTGCCGCTGGCAAGATCTAGGCCTCCACAAGCGGCTGGTGAGAACTGGTATTTATCCTTAGGCTGGTTTGTCTGGGGGGTGGGTAGTCAGTCTCAGACAAGGCCCCCTGAGAAAGGGGCGCAAAAAAGAAGTCACCTAGTGTGTGTATGTGTGTGTGTTGGGGAGGTGGTACTGGGGAAGGGGTGAGTCCAGCCTTCCCCTCCAGTGATATCTCCCTCGGGGCCAGGAGGGAGGGGATGTGTCCCCAGGGCTGCGGGAGTTGCAGCGTGGGCCCAGGCCCGGGCCGTGTCTGACACCTAGTGGCCACCTGAGCCCGAGGCGGGGCCAGGGGAAAGGGTAAGAAGGTAGGAGGGAAGCGGGGGAGGAGGAAGGCGTGGAGGGACTCAGGAAGCGCGGAGACCAGGCCCAGGCCCAGGCCCGGCGGCTGCTCTCTGGGCGGGCAGCCCCTCCCCTCGGCGCCCGGGCTCCGTCCCCGTCCCCGTCCCGGGTCCCGGTCCCCGCCCCGCAGCCCATCCCCCCAGCAGCGCCCGCGGCCTCCGCGTCAGGCCTGGGCAGGAGGCCCCCACACCCACGGGGTCGCAGACCCTCTTGCGTCCCTGAACGCGCCCCGGGTCGCGAGGCCCGGATTTCGAAGGTTACCCGAGCTCGGGTCCAGAAAGCCGGGGTCGCGGTGGCCGCGGCTGTCGCCCCTCAGCGCCCCGCGCCGCAGCCCCTGTCGCGCGGCGTCAAGGTCTGGGCCCGGGATCCGGCGGGACCCCGTCCGGAAAGCCGGGCACCAGTGGGCGCCGGGCCCTGCCCCGAGTGCCGGGACGCGCGGGGGGCATTTCCGGCGCCCCTGCCCCCGCGTGACCCTCGCCGCGCCGCCCGCCTCGCGCCCCACCCGCGGCCACCGCCCTGTCGTCATGGCGACGCCGTAGCTGGGCGCGGGGCGAGGCCGGCGGAACCGGCTGAGCAGCCTGGGCGCGGCGCGGGGAGCTCGCCGGCCGGTGCGCGGGGCGGCGCTGCGCGGCGGGGACGAGCTCCGGGCCCGGCGCCCGGCCAGGTAGGCGGCCCGGGCGGGTGGGTGCGAGCCGAGCCCCCGCGCGGAGCCGGGGGGAGGGGTCCAGGTGTGCCCGCAGCGGAACGGGCCCGCCCCCCGCCCCGAGCCGCCGCGCGTGTTTCCCCAACCCCTCACCTGCCACCACACCTGCCCCTCGCCTCACCTGCTCCCGAGCCCCACGCAACAGGGCCAGAGGTGAGAGAGCAGGCCGTGCGCCCTGCGGGAGCTGTCGGCCTCGGGCCCTGGGTCAGCCTCCGTGCCAGTCTGCGGAAGTGAGACTGGAGCGCCAGGTGACCTCACGTTTATCCAGGGGCTCACGCCATATTCTAGAAACAAGGTAGGGTAGATGTGGTTCAACCAACTTTTGCCACGACTGTTCTTTTGAAACCTGAAACCAAGACTGGCCGAACTGCTTTGCTGGTGGCGGGGCCTTCAACCTGTCTCTCTGGCCCCTTGGTGGAACATATCCGGCCAGGAGAGCCTTTCCTTGTTTTGGAACATCCGCAGCTTCCTGGTGTGAGGGTAGGAGTTCCTCGTTTGGGAAACCCTGGCTCGTGGGCTTGGCCCTAGTGGGCCCTGAGCTGTGGGCACAGGGGATACAGAACTGAGCCAAGGGAGGGGTCCGCTGCTGCCTTTGACGCCTGGGTAATGGCAGGGCCACCTGCGCTCTCCACCTGCTCTTTCCCCCAGGGCGCTGCACAGAAAGGGATCCCTGTGGACCCTACCCCCAGCCTTTCTCCTTGAGGTTGCCCCTTTCCTCTCATACACCCTTACTTGGCAGTCTTTGAGGAATTTCTAAGTCTCATTAAATGTAGCTCCATCTCAGGACGGCTGGATTCTGTTCCTTTGTTTTCATAGCAAATGAAAAAATGCCAAAGCTTTGCCACCTTCTCTTAGATACCTTGATTTGTCTATTGACATTGGATTTGAGACAGAAAATACAGAAAGAAAACTTGTAAATGCCAAGGTGAGACCCACAGAGAAAGGGTGCTGCAAACCCCCACCCCCACCCCACCCCACCCCACCCCACCCCCACCCCACCCCACCCTGGCCACGGCACCACGCAGGAGGAGCCTCCCGGACTGGGAGGTGGGACCATCCCCTTCCTGCCCCACAGCTTCCCAGCCCTGGCCACCTTTCCTTGGCTGGCAGAGCTTGGCTTCTGCCAATATGGAGAGGCGCAGCAGCAGCAGAAGGCATTGGTGGAGGAATCTGCCCCAGATCCAGGGGTTTCTGCCCGGTGGGGACCGAGAGTGGACAGAAGAGGAGTGTGGATTTATGAGAGGGGGTAGTGGTGTCTGCTGCCTTCTGGCTCTTTGTGGCCCCAAACCTCTTATGTCAACAACTTCTGATGTGTGACTCTTCCCAAGGTGCTATTAGGACCAGATTTAGTTCTTATTAGATTGTTATCTGAATGCCTACCATGGGGCAGGCACTTTGCTAGGCACCAGTACATATTTATCCTGCTTAATTTTTGCTAGGCCAGTGAGTAGTAAGGTGGGACTCAATATCCCCTATCTTGTGGATGAGGAAGCAGGCTCAGAGAGGGGCCCTGGCTTGACCAGGAGCACACAGTCATAAACAGTGGGGCTTGCTTTAAAATCACATCTGTTTGACCAGAGCTGCAGTCATGGGTCCCAGGCACTTGTGCCTTGCTGGGACCCTTCTTCCATTACAAATAATAACAATAAAAAACAAAACAAACCTATATTTTACAACTGTGTTGGTATAAAGACAAATATAATCCAGGCTGGATTAAAAATTAAAACATTTTCTTCAACACTGAATTTGTTTTTCCTCCTGATTTTAGCAGAAATCAGAAGAGTTTTTGTGGGTCACTACAAGTATTGGGAGCCCTGGCACCAAGCCCGCTGTGTCTAATGGAGAACCAGGCTCAGTGTCTGACGTCAAGCTTTGCTTTCTTCCCTCGGGCTTCTTGGACCCCTGCCTGACAGCTCAACCTTCATTTTGCCTTTTCTTCCATCACATTCTAGGACATTCTAGGGCAATTGAGTTGTCCCTTCCTCCTGGCACTCACCCATCAAGAAAAGCTTGAACCTCCGTCCCCACTATAATCTTCTCTAACCCAATTTTAAAACCCCGCTGTGGACAAGGAGGGCCGTGGCCACGCCAGGCTGCCTGCTTCCAGGCTCTAGGACAGGGGCAGTGTCTGGTCCCCATAATGAGATTAGGCCTGGTGGCCTTTTAATGAAACCGTGGACATGGGGAGGGAGAGTGATTCTCAGCACGTTCAAGCCCTGCGGGTAGCTCCTGTCCCTATTAGATTGCATTAAGTGGAGTCTGACTGCAAGTGTGTGTGTGTGGGGGGGAGTGGGGGTGGTGTGTGACTGTCTCAGTCCAAAGTTCCAGAAGCTGCCAGAATTGTCACCCCCATCCTGTGCTCTGACAGGAAGGAGGGTGGCTGTGGAAGGGGCTGTAAGAGCCTCCTCTGCTTCTAAGACTCTGGTGTGCTAGGCGGAGGAGACCTTTGGGGTGGAGAATGGCTGCTTCCAGGCCCTTGATGCTGCTACCCACACTTCTGCTCCGGGAACAAAGGAGGCCCAGGAACCACTGGCGTTCAGGGGGGCCAACCCGACTGGGAAGGCAGAGAGAGTGTTGTCACTGTCTGGGTTGGGAACCGAAGGAGCATGATTCAAAGGCATCTGCTTACTAGGGAGTGACTCTTGACTGATTTCCAGGTTTGCACATGCAAAATGTGTTTGCGGGTGGGTCAGATTCCAACCAGAGTCCATGAAATGTGTTCTCTCTCCAGTGTTGGAAGCAGGCCCTCCTTGCGCAAAGATAGGTTGTCCTTGATGCTGAACCGGATAAAAGCCGTTGTTGAAGGAATCTTTCAGTTCATGTTCTGTAAAGCACAGAACCACTCACTACTTTGTCTTTTTTGTGAATCTGTTTTTTTCACCCTTGGAGCTTATTGACTGTGAGGTCACCTGGAGGCAAGGCACAGGCCTGCCTGCGTCAGGATGGTCTTGCTTGGTGGGAGTTTTCCTGCATCCCTCATAGTTGGGCTTAAGTCGCCTTCAAACTGGAAGGAGGAGTGGAGGAGACGGCTTGGGCCTTCGTAGTTCCAAAGGTCATTCTTTATCTATGGCTTCTTCCTGGATGCTGCTTCACCCAGATGCCTAGTTCCCCACACAGATGGGGCAGGGGAGCTGCCTTGGGAGCAGTTGACGGGAAAATCTCATGCATCCGCTGGTTCGCCCTCCTGCCACCCCTTCTCTCTTAACTGCCTGTTTCCATCCTGCCTCCTTTTCTCCCAGGAGAGCCCGCAGGGGACACCAGTGCTTGATGCAGTGATGGCCTTAAACGGCCTCAGCAGCCTGGTTTCCTGAGAGGTGAGGGACACAGGAGGACTGGCGTGGGACAGGGAGAGACTTCTTGGCGCTCTGGTTCAAAGTGACTTCTTTGGCAAGCTGCACTCAGATCCTTGATTGCCTTCAGCTCCACCCTCCAGGCTCGGCAGAGCCACGCCTTCACCCGACAACCAACCGCTCAGGGCGCCACCTCACTGTGTTCAAGCAGGCGGAAACTGTCTTCCGTGTGGATGGTGGCAAGTGCCCTTGGAGGCCTGAGTCTACTAAAAAAAAATCCGCATCTGCTCTGCAACTTGTCTGCAAGCTTCTCGAAGGCAGGGATCGCGTCTTAGCTGTATAGCTCCAGCATCTCGCAGTATCGCCAGCATACAGCAGGTGCTCAGTGAACAGATGCGTTGAGCTATTTGCGGCTAATAGTTTGGGGCATGTCATGTATCCTCTTTGAGCCCCAATTTCCTCACCAGTTAAATTGGGACAACAGTCTTATTATCCTAGCGGTATCCTGGAGGTTAAGTGAGAGAAGGCTGAGTACAGAGGAGGGGCTTGCAGTTGGCCGTGAGGCCCCCCGTCCTCCCAGCCCACACAGGCCTCTCACCTCCATCGTGGTGGGGGTGCAAACAGCACTAGGGTTCTGACTTCCTGGGGAATTCAGGATGTGAATTTACAGTGCAGAACATTCAAGCCCCCTGTTCAGTTGTTTGGCTACTCCAAAGTGCGTTTCCTTTTCAGCACCACCAACTTCTTCAGTTCTCAGTGGACACCGACTGGGTGTCCTGCAAGTTAACTCAGTCCTGACACCGTTTACGTGGAGATAGCATCAAAACCCACAGGCTAAAGGCTCTGTCCCTCACTTCGGATGTCTGTCGCAATTCCAGGTTGGCCCCTGGGCTTCTGACCCACCTGCTGTGGATGAGAAGTTCCCATGGCCTTCTCCTCGGGTTCAATTAATTTGCTAGAGCAGCTCACAGAACTCAGTGAAACATTTTACTTACTAGATTTATTATGAAAGGATATGACTCAGGAACGGCCAGATGGAAGAGGAACGTTAGGGCGAGGTCCCGAAGGGTCCTGAACGGAGGAGCTCCTATCCCCAGGGAACTAGGGTAGCCATCCTACTGGAAGCTCCTTTTGGATTTTACTGGAGGCTTCATGACTGGGACAGGTTTGATCAGATCATTGGCCATTGGTGATGGAACTCAAATCTCCAGGTCCTCTCCCCTCCCTAGAGGTTGAGAGGTGGAACGGAGGGGGTCCAGCCGTCAATCACATGGTTGGTTCCCCTGGCAACCAGCGGCGCCCACAGGTTATCTAAGGGCTCATTAACAAAAGACAGCTTTCTGGCTTTCTTGGGAAATTCCGAGGGTTTTGGGAGCTCCATCCTATATACTTATTCTTGTAAGTCACAACCTCACAGCTCTGCAGAGAACCTCACTCTGATTTCTGCCTATTTCAGTAGGAGATTGGCTGGCCTGGCCACGGAGTAGCTCCGAGATCCAGGAGTGACAATTCCTTTGCTGCCCTGAGCTCCCACTGCTGTCGTTGGTCATTCTGCTTGGCAGGAGGGAGCTGTGGCAGGTCCACCAGCAGCGGAGCACGTCCCTTCTGTTCTTTCTCATTCAGAGCTAATCAGGTTCTGACTGCGCCCCGGGCGTTCAGGGGATGAATCTAATAAAGGGGAGGAGGACCAAGAACAGTGACCCGAGGATAGCATCCGTTTGGTAGATCTTTCCGGTTAGAGTCGGTGCAAGGGAACAGGTCCTCGAGGAGACCCAAGGAAGAGTGGGACGCCTCCCCTGCCTTGCCCGAGCTACAGGGCAGGTGAGCAGAGGGGCGCAGGCGAGCTTCACGGGAGGCAGACGGCCAACAGGATAAGGTAAGCCCCAAACCAGGAGGGGCGGGAGATGAAGGAAAAGCCTGGTTCAGGTCGTGGGCAGACGGATGGAGGGGAGGGTGAGGGGAGGAGATGGAGGGGGTGCAAGTGGCGTGGCGGGGAGCAGGCAGCGAGGTGCGGGGAGTGTGAGGTAGAGGGTGGTGTGAGGGGAAGTCTCAGAAGTCAGAGTCTCCTCTGAGTGGATTTGGTGAGAAAACCCGGGGCCACAGATGAAAACTGAGTTAGGATCATGTTACAGGGGTGGCTTATCACCAGCAGGCCATGGGCCCTGTTTGTGCAGGGTGGGGCGACAGGAGATGGGGAGCTGGCCTTGTCCCTGTCCCTGGCGGGGGTTCAGAGATTGGGGCAGAAGCTCCATGCCCTGGCTGGGGTGGTGGCAATGAGGATGGCCAGGAGGGAGGTGATGGCGGGGGGCCCAGGGGAGATCCTCTAGGATTCGGTGGCCTGTCTCCACTGACCTCTCCACAGATGTCAGCGCCAGGACCAGGAGGGCAGCCGCTTCGGCCACGTGCGAGGTCAGGAGAGGACTTGGCTATGACGGGCAGATGAGCTGACTTTGGATGTGCTCAGTTTGGAGTGTTTGTAGGATGTCAGTAGAGGTGTATAGTGGGTGGTTAGAAATGGGGTCTGTTTTTGGGGGAGAGCACGGAACTGGCCCTCGATTTAGAAGTTACCTGTGCAAAGGGGACATATACAGACAGAGACAAGAGTTTCAGAAATAGGGGGTTGTTGTCTGCCAGGCCCTCTGGAAACAGGTGTTGCTACCTGCCGGGGGAATGTGTTTGGAAGATGATTTTATAAAATGTCAAAAACCTAAAAGAGAACATAGGCTTGCTGCAGGGTTCTGTTTCTCCAGGCAGGAATTAATCAGACACATGTGCAAAGATGATCACAAAGTGTGGTTTATTTAGTGAAAAACTGGGAGCTAGCTAAATGCTGAACAACAGGGGTTGGGGCTTGGTTAAAGCATGAAACAGCCTTACTGTGCAATCCTGTGACGTCGTTGAAACTATGGCGTAGAAGGATATTCGTTGACATGAAAAGATAGGCATGACCTACTGTGAAGTTAAAACGGGTTAGAAATCGGTATGTTTCTATAAAATAACGTAAATGTTTCTAGGGCGCCTGGGTGGCTCAGTTGGTTAAGCAACTGCCTTCGGCTCAGGTCATGATCCTGGAGTCCCGGGATCGAGTCCCGCATCGGGCTCCCTGCTCGGCAGGGAGTCTGCTTCTCCCTCTGACCCTCCCCCCTCTCATGTACTCTCTCTCATTCTCGCTCTCAAATAAATAAATAAAATCTTAAAAAAAAATAATGTAAATGTTTCTAGAAAAAGGGGATGTGAGGACACATGAAAATGCTGATTACTTGTAATTTTTTCCTTTTTTTTTGGCTAATCTGTATTTTACTGTAGGGAGTGTGTGTCAGTAACACTCCCGACTGCCCCCAACTTTTTTTTAATGGTGAAGTTACCAACATTCGTCCGATATGGCAGAGAGAAGCGGGGGGTAAAAAAAGCCCCCCCCCATTACTAGTAGAAGACCAGGCTGACCGGACGCGAGTTCTTGCGCAGTACAGGGTAGAGACAGAGCACGTGCGGGCCGTGAGCGGGGGACCCAGAAGCTGTTAGGCCATGTCTCTGCTCCGCTGTCATTCTCTGGGATGCTTCCAGCGCGAGGAGAGGCCAGGACTGGGGAGGAGGAGAGCCCCCTTCTGTGGGCACAGGACGCGCCTGCACCAAGGCAAGGCGGCTGGAGGTCATCTTTGTTCCTGCGGGGCTGCGTCTCCGTCCGGGCTGTCTGGGCCGGGCCCGGGCTCCGGGTCAGGAGCCGCAGCCGATTCAGGGCGAAGAGCTGGCAGGAAGGCCGTCCTGACCCTGGGGGAGGCTGCCACGGGGGCGGACTGGCCGGAGGAGCCAGGAAACGCGCACACCACGCACGCACGCACACGCACGCACGGGCACACGCACGCAGCCCCTGAGCAAGGCCTTCCCAGACCTCTTCCGACTGCCGTTTGCTTCTCGGTGGCACGGGTCCGATGATCCCCCGCTTCACGGCCTCGCACAGGCTCGCCGGGAGCTAAGGGTCGCGTATGACGCACGCCACGAGCCCCGGACGGCGACGTGGTATTCCCCGTGGGTCTCAGTTTTGGTGCCTTTAGTTTTGGAGACATCGCGTGAGCGGGAGTGCAGACCGGCCTGCCCTAAACGTGGGCGGGAGAGGAGGCAGCAGGGGAGCCGCCTGCTCCCCACGTGTGTCAGGCGACGCGGGGTCTGAGCACATCCTTCTACAAGCCGGGGGCCTGCTGTGGGGGCCGCGTCCAGGCCCATGGGGAGGGCAGGACCCCCCTTCACCTCGGGCTGCAGGCTTGCACACTGCGTGCGGGGCGGGGGTCTCCTCACCGGATGTCCTTAGGACCCACCTGGGGACAAACGGTGAGGAACCCTGTTCCTTCAAGGGATTTCCTCACTTCTCTGTACCTCATCTGTGAAGCCCCCCTGAGAAAACCCAGGGCCTCGTGAAACAATGTAAAGCCAGGCGCGGGGGGGCCCCCTGCTCCCACCAGAATTTGGAGGACCTTCCCTTGCACCCTCCTTGCATCTCTCAGCCAGGGGTCCGGCCTGTCTCCTGGGGAAGCGGGGCACCTCTGCCGACGGCTCTAGAGACTTGGGGTGACTGGCTTTGGCACAGGAGCCGGGGGTGGTGGGCGGAGAGGGTGGGGGGTTGGGGTTGGCCTCGGGAGCCCAGGGCTGTGTCCTGGGGAGGTGCGGGCTGCCCTGAGCTCTCTGTCTTTCCTCCAGCAGCTGCCTCAGCATGGAGAGTCCGGCCGGCCTGGCAGCCGCCCCCGGAGCGCTGCCTTACTACGCGGCTTTCTCCCAGCTGCTGGGCCTGACTGTGGTGGCCACGACGGGGGCTTGGCTCGGTCTGTACAGGGGCGGCATCGCCTGGGAGGGCGCCCTGCAGTTTAACGCGCATCCCCTCTGCATGGTCATAGGCCTGATCTTCCTGCAGGGAGATGGTGAGTCCTGCCCTTGCACCTGGAGCCGCTCCTGAGAGAGGCGGTTTGCAGAAACGCTCTCATTCCCGAGGTCTCCTGCCGTTAGACATGTCTAAGATTCCAGAAAAGACAGGAAGGAAGCTGGCTTGGAGCCTGGGGACACCAGGCATCCAAATGCAGGGACCTGAGGTGTAGGGGTGGCAACTCCTTTCCTACTTGTCCTGGTCTTTCGACGAGGAGCATCCAAGGGTGTGTGTGCTGCTTAGAGCAGGCAGCCCAGGGTTTGGGCTGTGAGCTGAGGCCGGCTTCTGTGGGGCGGTTTCATACTGGGAAAAAGAGGGTGAGTGTGTGTGTGTGTGTGCGCGCGTGCGCGCGCGCATGTGCCAGGGGGATGTTGGACTTGGCAGAGCTAAAGTCCCTCTCTGAGGTAGGAGTGAGGCCGTGCTTGGCCCCCACCCTGCCTTCTGTGGCCGCCTTCTCTGCTAACAAGAAATCTGGATGTGGATCTGTTGGGCCCATTCTTCCTAGAGGTGGTCCTGGTGACAGCCACTCCTAAGAGGCATTCCCCGTGCCACGTGGCTCTGTCTGGCTCAGCCCAATGACGGGGGGTTACCTTGGGAACCAGGGGTTCCCAGTCTAGGGAGCCTGCTTGCTAAAGGTAGTGAATATCTGCTCAGGCTTCCATACTGGACTATTTGAGGATCATCACGGCTAAGTGAACTCGAGCTTGGTGACACCTCAGCATGAGTGCACGATGAACCTACAACACAGCCTAGAATACACAGGACGCTTGACAAGAGAGCGGCGGGGGGGGGGGGGGGGGGG